>NC_142948.1:9355865-9388365 GCF_046866305.1 Octopus bimaculoides | reverse complement strand
ATAATGATAATAATAATATAACCACTACTATAACTACTACTACAGCTACCAATAATAATATTCATCATGATTTTATCGTCATTATCATCATCACCTCAACATTATCTGCATCTTTTGTCATCATTTTTATCATGACCGTCGTCATCGTCATTTATGATTATCATCATCATGACCAGCATCAGACCCAGCATTGAGATCGTAACCATGACCATCATCATCATCATTATCATCATCGCCATCATCACATCATCATCATCATTATCGTCTCCATCACCATCAATATCATCGTCGTCGTCATCGTCATCATTGACGTCATCACACTCATAATCATCGTCAACATGCACATCCTGTCCCTCTTTCTCTTCCTCTCTTTCTCCTCCTCATCATCACCACCATCGACATCATCATTACCATCGTCATCATCATGAACGTCATCGTCATCATCAGAAGTCTGGAGATGATGACAATGATAATCCTGAGATTGGGGTGAATTAGTTCAACGAAATCAATTTCTCTTTCTCTAAGATACGGATGCTCGCAATAACTAGGATAATCTTAATCCTGATCACCTTTGTTACCATTACCTCCATTATCCTGGTTTTCATCACATTGAACGACGACGATATTACTGAAAAAAATGTGGATGTTGACGATGATGATGATAATGATGATGATCATCATGATGGCGTTGGTGGTGGTGGTGGTGGTGGTGGTAAAGTTGATAATGATGAAAAAACTACGGTGATAGTGAAACTGTACTTTGTGGTGCCCGGTCCTGTTGGTTGTTGCAGTTGGTGTAGATGATAATAATAAAGGTGTTGTTGTTGATGATGATGATGATGATGATTGTGGTGGTGCTGGTCGTCGAGATGGTGATGATTGTGATGACGACTTAAAAGAGAATGGATTTTATTACAATAGTAATTGAATTCTAGGTGATCGGTGTGAAAATGATCTAGCTAATGGAGGTTAACAATCATCATATAAGAAAATGAGATAAAGGAATAAATGATTGGGAAATGATTGGGAAATTCATTAGCTTACAGCTGTTTCTGCTATAAAGTGCAAGGTGCCTGAATAACTCCTGATAGCTTCATCGGAGCCGCGAATATGAAATGCAATGGATTTAGGAAAGAATTATGTTTGTGCCTTTGTAGGGAATGTTATCTACAATGAGAGAGTCAGAGAGTCAATACAGATATATATAAGGAAAGTGTGTCCCAAAAGATTTATATATATATATATACAGACGGACGGATAGAAAGACAGACAGGCAGGTAGATTGACAGCCGGACAGACAGACAGACCGAGAAAGAGCTAGACAGAGAAACAGACAGACAGAGATAGGCAGACAGACAGACAGACAGATAGATAGATACATTATTATCATCATCATTTATGTATTCAGCCGTTTTGGTTTTAATTGCTAGAGCCACCTACATTATGATGTATTTAATATATCACAATATATTAATTTACTATTATACTATCGCATTGTATTCACACACACACACACACACACACACACATATATATATATATGTGTGTGTGTGTGTGTGTGTGTGTGAATGTATATATCTTTTATCTATGTTTCTATGCGTGTGTGCGCGCGCATGTGAGTGTGCCTGCCTGCCTGCTAAGAAGCATACATAATTAGAATGTATTCTTTGCATTAGAGAAAACTAATTAAGAAAACCATCAAACATATACGCATGTATATACTTAAATATATGTATATATACGTATATATATATGTATAGGTGTGTGTGTGTAAATATATATATATATATGTATATGTATATATGTGCGTATGTATGTATGTTTGTATACGTACATAGAGAGAGAGGGAGAGTGAGACAAAGTTGCATATTATAATAATGAAACACCACATATGCTAATTAATGATAGAATAATGCAACAAAATTAAGGCGGGGGTTTCTGAAATAGGTAAATTGTAATAACGACTGCTAATTTAATTAGCTCTATATGAATTAAAAATACATTAAAATAGTTTAATGAATGTGTATGTAGGTGTTCGTAAACATATCCGCTCACATATATATATATATATATATATATATATATATATATATATATATATATGCACACTTAAAATTAAAAATAGTTACATGTACTCATACCATGAGCATATACGCCTATATACATATAAATACATATTTATATCTTTATAGATGCATAAATATATATATATATATATATATACACATACATACACACATAAATATACATGTGTATATATATGTATATATATATATATATATATATATATATACACACATACATACGCACACACACATATATATATATATATATATATATATATATATTTACTTACATATATATATATATATATATATATATATATATATATATACAGGGGGGAGAGACACAGAGATAATGTGAAACAATAGGTAGTCAATATTTTATACCGATGGGATGCATATTTTTAAAGTACATTCATGCATTATACATTAATCTCAGCTGCCACACACGTGTTTAAAATAACCACCAGCCATTTTGGTAGTAATTTACTTGATATTAGAATCAATCCATGTCCCACAAGAACTTACTTCGTCAGTAATTACTCAAAATTTCCTGCTGTATTCCTAAATAACTCCTTATTAAATTGAAATTTCTGTATTATATTCACTTAATCTCTTCAGTCTCTCGTTTCTTGGCACTTTTGTTGCAGAATGTTTTGTTTCGTGTTTTTTGTTCTATTTTTTCTTTTATATTTTTTTTTTCTTTTATGGTCTTTTTTGTTTTGTTTGTGTTTGATTTTAATTTACAATGGCGAAGTTCAGAAATTTAATTCTGACTCCCACATCATTAGAGTATTGATTATCGACAAGAAAAAGCCCATTATATGTTTATATATGTGTGCGTGTTCGCGCGCGTGTTTATAGAGATATATATATGCACGCAGATATGTCTGTGTATATATATATATATATATATATATATAGATAGATAGATAGATAGATAGATATATACATATATATATGCATATATATACGCTTGTGTATGTATATATGTGTGTATATGCATATATATGCACATATATGTTTATATATGTGTGTATATATATATATATATATATACCTAGAAATACCGGAGTAAGCATACCTAGAGATATATAGACATATGTACGCAGATGTGTACATGTACATACTTGTATATATACAGATACGCAAACATATATGTGTACATATATATATATATGTATCTATATATATATATATATATATATATATACGTATATATATATATATATATCAATAATAAGTCTCATACGTAAACATGAATGAGTGTATGTATGTACGTATGCATATATCAAGGTATGTATATATCCATGTATCTACGCGTGTGTGTGTATGCATGTATGTATCATGTGTCCAATCATAACTGTGAAACAAAGTAAATTTATTCAATTATAAATCCGTTTGTCGTTTAAGCATCTAGGGACATGAATTTATGTTATGTTTATAGAAATATATATATATATTTTAGAATAGTCTTCCGCATATCTTAGTTGAGGAAGATGTACTCTAGAAAGCCGCATAAGTCCATTAGTCGTCCCGGGTGCACATCTCGTACAGGAGGAATTTCAACCATGTTTCGTGGTCTGCTACCACAACAGCTCCTTTATAAGATCCAGTTAGCTCAAGACATCATCAGGAGGAACCACGTCCGGTTTCGGCCCCTACTCCTCTACCGTTTTGACGTGGCGGGGCCATCCCCTTTCGGAGGTGTCTTCAGCTCTGGTGTTTGGTGCATGTCTTCTTTCACTGTTTGTGACTGTTCTAATTCAACTGTGGAATGTCCCTCGCTATGGTTATTTTCCAGGAGGTTCTGGCCACACGTCTTACGGTTCATCAACCCGCGTTGTTGAATTACTTTCTTCTGACATACCTTCCCTTGGTGGATTAGGATCCAGTTAGCTCAAGGCATCATCAGGAGGAACCACGTCCGGTTTCAGCCCCTACTCCTCTACCGTTTAGTGTTTAAAGTACAGAAATATATCAGTAACAAGCAAAAATCATCCAGAAGCACTCCGGGAATTTCTAAATCGAGATTTCTGCTTCTTTGAACGTCATTAGTAGCAAGTATTCATTGTCAACCGCTTAGAGGATTTTGGCATCTAGTGATGAAGACAAACAGCGATTAATATATCAGTGTCGCAAGACGGTAAAGTGGCAGAAACGTTAGCACGCCGACCGAAATGCTTAGCGGTATTTCGTCTGTCTTTACGTTCTGAGGTCAAATTCCTCTGAGGTCGACTTTACCTTTCGTCCTCTCGGTGTCGATAAATTAAGTAGCAGTTGCGTACTGAGGTCGATCTAATCGACTGGTCCGCTCCCCAAAAAATTTCGGTCCTTGTTCCTAGAGTAAAAAAAGAAAAGAATCTATCAGTTGGTGTGTTGTCAGAATTGTTAATACGCCGGGCAAAAGCCTACGTTCTCAGTTCAAACTCTACCGAGGTCGACTTTTTTTCTCATTTTTTTTTTCTGGGCTGATAAAATAAGTACCAATTAAGCACTGGGGTCGATGTAATCGGCTAACTTCCGCCCTGCAACTTGCTAGTCTTGTGTCTAAATTTGAAACCGATATAACACTGGCATCGCAATAGTCGATTCGGTGGGTAAAACTTAATTATTAGAGACGATACTTCAAAACAGTATTCCGTATAAATTACTTAATGCGGATATATTGCAGAAAGTCAGGAAACTCGTGCGTTCGTCTCACGAAAATAGTTTATAGCTTTATTTGATTCGAGATTCACGATTGCCAACCAGGAATCGTACATAATTACATATATATACGTACATATGCAAACCACGTCGCGGAAGGTCTCGCTCATGACCTCATTGTTTTAAAGCGACGTTATTACCAAGAAGGCTATGCTTGTTCCTATGTCTTTCCAGACATATAGACACGTGTGTAAAATCAAATATCTCTCTTTAAGAATCGAAACAGAATTACACCCACAGCCTTTCACAGCAGAATCTGCTCCCACGTCCTTATACTTTAGTTGACAATATCAAGTACAGGATATTAAATAAAAATATAGAGATATATGTAATCTGGCGATCGCTTTATCATGGAATTATCGAATCTATATTTTATAATAATATTCCAATGCAGATATCTAAATGTACAGATGTATAAATGAATCATAAGTTATGTTATTTATATATCTCGGATTTATATCTAATCAAAGCTATTATGTTGTAAGAACATCAGTTCCGACTACTTCAAGACATTTATCTCACTTTCCAAAGGAAGTATTTCAATTAGATTTAATTGGATAGATTTATATGAATGCGTCTACAAATTCTATTCCAGTCATTCATCACTTTAGTTTTAAAATGTATTCTAAACTCTATGACGTTTGCATTTAGTTTGACTGAGAAAGTTTTCTACAGATTTCTAAGATTTATTAGTTGCTGATATCAATCAGGAAAATGCATAGCATACAAGTAAATGGAAGGAGACACGGAATAGAATAATAGATCCGGGAGGTAAAACGGATAAAAAGGAATTACTTGAGTTCTTATTTTCTTCTGTCCCACAAATATCTTCTATCTTTTACATGTTTCAGTTATTGGACTGCAGCCATACTGGGACACCGATTTGAAGGGTTTTAGTCGGACCAGTCAACCACACTCCTTAATTTTCTTGAGAAAAGAAAATATCTGGTACTTATTTTATCTGTTGGTTTTGCCGAACCGTAAATTTATGTATCTATCTAACACCATATCCTTCATTTCTCGTATTGACTCTTAATTGAGCTAGAACTATTTTCTATACACTCTGTGGTTTTGTTATCCTTTTGTCAATATTTATATTTACAAGGTGGTGAGCTGGCAGAAACGTTAGCTCACCGGGCGGTATTTCGTTTGTCTTTACGTTCTGAGTTCACATTCCGCCGAGGTCAACATTGATTTCATTCTTTCGTACTGGTGTCGATTTGATCGACAGGCCCCCCTCCCCAAAAATTTCGGGCCTTGTTCCTAGAGTAGAAAAGAATATTTATATTTATGTGGTTTTTAGTATTTCTTTGTTATAATCTTTGTTTTAGTTAACGTTGCTAATCTACGTTTTATACCAGTCGCCTAACAGACCTATGCATTCAAAACATGGGCTGCAAAATGCACGTGGGAGATGATCGAACTAGCAACCCCTCTGTTGCGACGAAGGGGGTTCCAATTGATTCGATCAACCGAACATCCTGCTCGTGAAATTATCATGCAAGAGGTTTAGCACTCCAGTGACACGCGTCCTCTCAATGTAGTTCTCAAGAACATTCGGTGACAGAATGTGACAAAGCTGGCCCTTTGAAATACAGGTTCAACTCTGTTTTGCCAGTTGAGTGTTCAGGTGGAACTTGAAATAAAATACATTATTTACTTGATTCACATTTGACGGATATTTGTCCTCATCTTGTTTGTTATATTCATCAGGTATCTTAGATGTAGGTTTATTAAAACAGCGTAAAATGTTATTTACTGTAAAGAACAGGCGCAGGTGTGGCTGTGTGGTAGGTAGCTTGTATACCAACCACATGGTTCCGGGTTCAGTCCCACTGCGAGGCGCCTCCGACAAGTGTCTTCTACTATTGCATCAGGCCGACCAAAGCCTTGTGAGTGGATTTGGTATACGGAAACTGAGAGAAGCCCGTCGTATATATGTATATATATATGTGTGTGTGTGCTTATGTGTGTGTGTATGTGTCTGTGTTTGTCCACCGTGTGTGTATGTGTATGTGTGTGCATGCATGAATGCATGTATCTATGAATGTATAATGTTGACAGATTTTTCGAAACAATAAATCTTAGCAGTGGCAACAAATCTTGTTTGATTGGGAAAATGTTTAAGAATATATTCAAAGTGCGAAATTACTAAAAGAAAATTCCTCACAGATCGTCAACGCGTTGACACCTATAACAATTTGTTACTCTTTCTTTGTCACTTTCTTTTCTTTTCTTCTTTTACTTTTTTTCTTTCTTATTTATTCATGTATTTGTTTTTGTTAATACCTGCACGAACTTCCTGCTGCTTCTGCGTTTTGCGTTGCGTTCTTGCTGTATTCTAGCTCGCAGGCATCTTCCACCGTGTCGCTGACGTTTGACACACACACACACACACACACACACACATACACACACACACACACGGTACCACTACTAATCTGAGAATACATACGAAGTTATTTGATGTGTGTGCTGTTGTTGTACCTCATATTGTTACTTGTTGATGTTGTTCTCATTTGTTGTTGTTGTAGTTACATTCGCTACAACTGCTGCTGCCCTCCTTGCTGTTGCCGCTCTTACCGTTATTGTTCTTGTTTTTTTTTTAATTGTCGTTGTTGAGTTAGTGTTGTTTCGTTATATTTACTAACGCTGCTGTTCTTTTTGTCGGAGCTGTTACTGCTGCAATTTCTAATGTTATTATTGTTATTTTTGAGATAGTGTTTGTGTTGTTCTCTTTGTTGTTGTGTTTTTATTGAACTGTTTGTTGTTGTAAACAGGTTTATGTAAAAGTGGTAAATACCACGAAGTAATAATAGCCTTCAGGTATTGTCGTGTCCTCTCTCTCCCCGCTCTCTCTCTCTCTATCTTTCTATTCTCTCATTTCCACTCACACTCTCGCTCGCTCTGCTGGTATGCAATATATTTCGATGTGGCACTTCGAAAGCATGTAATATTGAACAGTTGAGCGATTAAAACTTATTTCACCAATGTATTATTACATACTTGAAACAATATTATATTTTACATTTTCTCACCGGGCACTATTAATACACAAGTATAATCGTGTCGATTTGAAGTTCCATATGTAATGGCAGGCTACCGGTTTCAAATCTTAACGTGCATCATGACGATATATGATGTGTGTGTGTCTATGTGTGCCACAATATATCACAGTAACAAACATAACTGTATAACAACATCTTATTACTGTTCGCACAATAACAATCCAATGCTCCAGCGTAGAATCAATAACGAGACTAACGCTCTCACAGTTCGACCCCAACTGCCTACTGGATCATCTAATTATAAGACTTTGTCTAGAGCACTGACAGTCACGTGCGGGTGTGTCAGTTCACTCCACAACAAATACATGTGGATCTTCGCAAAAATTCTTCCTTAGAGTTAACCATTCTCAGCGAAATTGAATAAGCTCCATCTGTATAGGACTAAAATAGATGGACTACAACTCTTTAAGTGGTGAACATCTTATCCATCGATCGGTTTATCTTCCCATCACAGCATCATCAGATCAACAAATTACTTCTGAGGATTTCATTGATACGCCCTCTGTGTTTGTCGTGGAAGTTTGGGAGAAAAAAAAAACAGACAACAGGCTCCTACTTGTTGCCGTCCTTCAATCGAGTTTTAATTTTTTTTTCTCTACGTTTTCCAACATCATCTGCTCTCACAGTGACAGAAATAGTGTGCCTGAGAGAAAAAGGAATTAGGTATAAAGGAACGGAGGGAGCCAGGGAGACAAAGAAAGGAAAAGGAAAGACAGAAAGAATGAGACGCCGCCGAGTTATGACGCTCACATTCCGATGATGTTTCCGAGTTCGATTCCACATTGCGAAAGTGTTTTCTACTATAAACCTGTGCCGACCAATGGCTTGTGAGTGAATTTGGTTGAGAGAGTTTATGTGGGTACACGGTGTACACACACACACACACACACACACACACACACACACACAGACGCGCGCGCGTATATATATATATATATATATACACACATGCGTATTTTTGTGTACGTATATATGCTTTTATCTGTATTTGTCGTGCCACCAACACTTGGCAACCGGTATTGGTTTACTTACGTCCCTGTAACTTAGCGTTCGACACAAGAAACCCATAAACTTAGTATTAGATATGAAAAAAAAAACAAGTACTAAGGTGGTTCTGTTCTGCTAAAAACCTTCAGTACTCCAGCACTGCCGCAGTCTTCTAACTGGAGTAAAAGATAAAAGATGTGTGTGTGTGCGTGCATGTGTATATGGCTGTGTTCGTGTGTAGGGGGAGTGAATGTGGTATCTTTTTAGGGCTGTGAGAGAGAAATGGCGATACCGTATTGCTATCTAGCTTCTGTGAGGAAATGACGGGAGGTGAGTTTCATGTTGCATCTGCCATTGTTGAGTCGGATGGTGTTCAATTGTTGTCATTATTGTTCTAGTTCTTGTTATATAAACACGTAGCAGACCACAGCAAATATCATGATTCTGGGACATCATCCACTAACACAGCGACCATGTCAGTATGAATGATCTTGGAGGCTAAAACCTTTTGCTACATGTACTTGATAATGCTTCGATGCCAAATTTTGTCCATCTTCAAAAGAAGTCACTGCTCTTTACTTCTGAAGTCTTCTTTTGAACAGCCAGATGTCAGTTTACCCGGAAAGAAACAATGCATCTATTTATAAGAAAAGTTGAAATTTATGCATTCAGGATTTCACAGCTGTAGCATCACTCCTTCACAGTCAGCCTAGGCACTTACAGCCCACCATAGCATGTCATCAAACTGGCTCCATTTACACGTTTCCTTTGGCTGGAGACGAGATTGTGTCATTCACTGCTCCTATAATGGCTGAAGTCAGCATTGAAATGTGTAACTTACGTTAATGGATATCGTCTCTAAATTGAATTTGTTGACGCTGATAATATAATAGATAGGGGGATAGTTGTTTAGCCATCAAAAGTTAAGCCTTATGTGGAGCTAAGCCGTGATAAATGAAATTTCTGCTGTTCAGGATTGAAAATGCAAACTTACATTACACGTTCTTCTTCGATGTTAGGCTTATGTGTACAGAGAAAAATTAACATAATTCTAAGTATTTTAATAACAACCCTCACGTAGCCTAGTAATGACAGCTTTGTATTCACGATCGCAAGATGGTAGTTTCGATTTCCGGACTTGCAGTGCGCTGTGTTCCTGAGCATCACACTTCATTTCACGTCACTCCAGTCCACTCAGCTGTAAATATGTAGCAAACCTGCCACGGACTGATTTCCTCCCACTCTGCAAGCGTAATGTTGTGATCTGAAACGCTTATATGCCATGGAAGCCGAGTAACTTGCCTTATGAACCCTAAGAGAAACTTGCCTTATGAATCCTATGGGTAACTTGCCTTATGAATCCTATGCGTAACTTGCCTTATGAATCCTATGCGTAACTTGCCTTATGAATTCTAAGATTAACTTGCCTTATAAATTCTAAGAGTAACCTGCCTTATGAATGCGAAGAGTAGCTTGCCTTATGAACTCTACGAGTAACTTCCCTTATTAATCTTAAGCGTTACTTGCCTTATAAATCCTAAGACTGTAATGTCCAAGTTTCCCTGAGAAAGATGACTGTGATGATGATAAATTTGTGACACTCAAATTTCTCTATGCATAGAGTGTGAACAGAAGCAGAAATAGCTGCTATTTCTAACAAACTATTTTTAACATGTGAACTTCTCTTATGACTCTATCTATTTATCTATCTATCTATTTATCTATCTCCGTTGTTTCATTCCTTGGATTGACTTCTAATTGAACTAATACATCTTTATATATTTTCTGAATAATTTTCTTCTCGTGTTTTCAGTAGTTTTGCTTTTCCAGTTTTCTGTGTCTTTTAGTATTTGCTTATTATAATCTTTGCGTGTGTGTGAAATTGTGTGTGTTTTAGTTTTAGTTAACATTGCCATTCTACGTTTAAAACCTCTCGCCTAACAGGCCTACTCATTTAAAACATACATACATACATCTATTCGCTCACAATCGTATACCTACGAAGTACATACAGTGAAAAACATTTATACACAATCTCTCTGTCTATCTATCAATCTATCTATCTGACTGACTCTCTCTATATCTCCGTCTCTACCTCAAGCATAGGAACTAGTATTGATAGCTAGATATGATACACATACGCCAATATCACATGCAGATCATCCAATCAATATGTTATGTAACAGGGGGGGGGGAAGATATGCATATATCTGTGTGCAGGAATATTTAAGTGTTGTGTGTGTGTGTTTGTGTATGTGTGTGTGTGTGTGTTAGTGTGTATTATGTATACATATTTGCTTATATAAGTATATTTGTATTTATATATATATGTGTGTGTGTGTGTGTGTGTGTGTGCGTGTATATCTATATGTGTATTTAATTATGTATATCTGTATATGTATATATAAATACATGTCGATGTAGATATATATATGTATGTATATGCATATGTATATATATATGTGTGTGTGTATATATATATATAAATATATACATGTATTTTAATATATATTTATATATATATACATACACACACACACACACACACACACATACACACACTCATATATATATATATATATATATATATATATATATATATATATATATATATATAAGTGTGTATACACTATTGATCAATATGCTTATTTCTATGTAAACTCATCTGTAGAAACGAAAAGAGCATACACAAACTATTCGAGAAGATGACATTTATTTTCTCTCTTGAAGAAGATAATACATGCATACATACATAAATATATATATATATATAAACATATATATTTTCTTTCCACTCTCTCTCAACCTCTCCATCTCTCTCTCTCTCTCCGTCTCTTTTTCTATGATTTATTTTCATTCGGGTTAACCACAATGGTTAACCAATACACATAAATAATAAAATTAAATCGATTATTGGTTTGGAATACTGCTGTTAGTAATATACCATCGTATCTTTCCTTATTTAATAGCTTCCTAGCTTCTCATATTAAATTCTTACTGGAAGAGAATTAACCTTTAAATCGCAACAATCTTGTTCTTACCCAAGTTAAGTCATAAGATATAACCTACCAGTAAAATGGTTATGTAAATGAATATATTATATATACTTCTTTGAAATCTTTCAATCAATGAATAGACTGGCACCGTGCTGGAGCAGCTTTTCGTTAAGGTTTTATTGCAAAGAGAAAAAAAAAATTATCCTCTGTGTTTATGCTATTCAATCGATTTCTTTTGCTGAACGGCTAGATCACAGGGACGTACTTAAACGAACGCCGGTTCGCGAGTGGTCGGTTAGTGTCTAACAAATGACACAAAGACACACAAACACATGCACATACCCGCATATATTTGTATTTATGTACGTATATATATGTATATATATATATATATATATATATATAAGAGAGAGAGAGAGAAAGAGATAGATAGATAGATAGATAGATAGATACACAGATAGGTATCGTAGAGGGAGGGGACAGACACAGAAACATACATACATATATATATATATATATATATATATATATATATATATATACCGGAGTAAGCACATGAAATGTGCAACAAGGTGGAAAAAAGAGTACTGAAATACCAGAGGTAGAGTAATATGCTTTATTTAAAAGCAGCAGAAATATAACAAAAAAACCGTTACTCTGAGTTTCACGTTCCCGTTCATCGGACAGTTTTGTTAGAAAACTGTATATATATATATATATATATATACAACGGGATTCTTTCAGTTTCCGTCTACCAAATCCACTTAAAATGCTTTGGTCGGCCCGACGCTATAGTAGAAGACACTTGCCCAAGGTGCCACGCAGTGGGACTGAACCCAGAACCATGTGGTTGGGAAGCAATTTTCTTACCACAGAGTCACTCCTGCGCTTATATGTTTAATAAAAATCCCATTATATTTTTCTAATTAAACATGATTAGGAATCGTATGAAAATATTGTTAAAATATTTGGTACATTCTAGGACTATAAGCAATTCATTGCACTTAAATTTTAACAACGAAATCGTATAGGGGCCCACTTAAGGTCATATGGACCCCGGTTGAGGACACTGATCTAAATGATAGATTAAGGGAGCCACCAGGTAAACGAAGTATTGGAACAAGTACCAGAAGACGTTTCTGATACGCTGACATTCCCACCAATCAATCGTCGTGGAATCTATAATTCATCCTTCCCGAAATGATGGAAAACGTGGGTGACCTCGATCAGGATTCGAACACAGAAAGCAAAGTACCAGAATGACTGTATAAATTTAATCGGTCAAATACTTTAACGAATTACCTAGTTCAGTGGCTTCGTTCTCATGTTGTTATATTATTTTAATTGCCTTTGTGTGAAGAAGAAAGTTATGAATTAAATATATGCATATTTATTCATGAGATGTCTAGGCTGGTTCACACGTAAAATATGCTAGTCACTGTTGTGTATGTCTTGAGGTTATTCTCCTGAGACATACTCTACAGCGCCCAGCATATTTTGAGTTTGAATCTGCCTAGAAATGCTGAGAATAAATATCTTTTATCATTTATCTTTACACGCAGCCATTCAATTCAATCATTTTACTACGGCCTTGCTGGGGCACGGCCTTGAAGAATGTTAGTAGAGTGAATCGAACCTCATACTTTCCCTTTTTTGTAAAGTTCGTACTAATTCCATCGATATCTTCTGTCAAACCGCTAAATTATGAGGATGTAAACACAAGAACACTAGTCGACAAGCGTGGTGAAGGATAAACACTTACACACATATATATATATACACACACACACACACATATGTATATATATATATATATATATATATATAAGCAATGTTAGTTCTCTAAATGAGGTATTAACAGTAACTGCACGATAAAGTGAAGTATATTGCCACGTGAATGTGGCTGACCCCTAGGGGTGGATGTTACTGTTGCTTTTAGCCCCAGGAGGAATCTCCTCCAGCTGGCTTATCGACACACTTTTGTGTCCTGTTTGTTTTGCGAAGGGACGTTATCCCTCTCATCGTGACCTGTAGCACGAACGGACCCGGGTTTCAGGGTTATTTCCCTTCGTCAGCGTCCGATAGCCATTTCCCTTGGCAAAACAAAGAGGACACAGAAGTGTGTCGATAAGCCAGCTGGAGGAGGTGTCCTCCTGGGGCTAAAAGCAGCAGTAACATCCACCCCTAGGGGTCAGCCACATTCACGTGGCAATATACTTCACTATATATATATATATATATATGTATACATATATACATATACACACACACGACTGGCTTCTGTCTGTTTCCGTTTACCAAATCCACTCACAAAGCTTTGGTCTGTCTGTGGCTATAGTAGAAGACGACGTAGTGAGACTGAGCTTTGAACTGCTCTCGCTGTAGACGTTGCAAGGAACGTTTATTTTTACGTTAGGAGATTATTGTAGTTCGCTTGAAGCATTGTGTATTGTTTGTAAAGAATAAAATATTTCGAATGACACAACAATGCATTATAATACAAACTGTTGTAATTTAATCATTCATAGTCTAATATGATATTTCGGAATTCCGTCTTCAGATATCTCTAGGAATTGATAAGAATGTTATGCCCGCAGTTTAGTAACTTTTCTTGGGCTCAGAACGAGGTTCCGCCTGTCAGTGCTGTCAACGGGACTGCAGTTAGCATTGAAATGCCAGAATTACGTTAATGCCTATCACTTTCCAACTGAATTTGTTGTCGTTGATAAAATAAGACATGGGACGGCTGTGCAGCTGCGAATAACTAAATCTAATGACGTGGTGTCGAGTAGTAATATGTTATGTTTCTGAAGACAGGATAGGAACTGTTGACTTGGGTTCCACGCAGCTATTCAATATTAATCATTGAATGTCCCGAGAGAAAGATTTACAATATTGAATTACTTTTAGTTATTTTGATAACAATCCAGACAGGAGTATAGAAATTAAAGTGTGAAGAGAAAGAGATGTACTGAGATGTTAAAGTATAGAATTATTGAGAATGAGACGATTTGGAGCTGCTGTTTCGTCGCAGGAATATTTGGCACTGACTGGACATTCAGCCTGTTTTGGACAACAGTACTTTTTGGCACCGGAAGCAAATATACAAATACAAACACACATACAAATATATTGCACATATGGATGGAAAAAGTGGGAGAGAGAGGGGTATTGAGAAACCTTACAATATATTGATTGAACATGATTAGCGTAAGCACTTTTCATTTTCTTCACTGACATAAAGAGAAATGTTTCCACACACATAATCAGAGAAGGAGAGAGACAGGGTGAGAGAGAACACGAGAAATTTTAAAACGAAAAAAACACTAAAATTTCTTATGTCAAATAATCCAGCGTCGAATGAACGACGCCAAATAAGTGACGCCAATATGGCCGTGTCAATATGTCTCATACTCTGAATTGTTTATGTGTTGGCTGTGTAACAAAGTAGTTTTAATTGAGCGTGTATATGTCTCAATCGATCTAGATGTCTCGAGTGTATAACAGATATTTCTTTTATCGGTTCGTAATTTACCGAATGAAAATCCGTGATTCAAATGTATATATGTTTTGTTTGTTTCTATATTTTCCTGTTCTCTCTCCAGCACTGTTGATGTCTCTGTTCTGTAAAGTTAATCTCATCTTTATATTGACATCTATGTAGAAACCAGTTCAACAGCCGCTATCGTCTTCGATCTTATTTCTACAGATTGTGTATAAAGATCGATGAATGATATTTTTGCTTTGTTTTGTTTTTCCTGTCGTACGTGAAATTAAATATACACTTGCACCATCCTACTTCGTTTAGTGTCAGAGGAACCGTCCTAGATCAATTGAAACAGATACATGTTCAATTAAAGCTGTTCTGTTGCACAGCCTGTACGTAAACAAATCGATCTTTCAGCCTCCCAATATTTCTATTTCCATTTCTCACTTTCTCTTACGCTAACTCCCTCTCCACCTCCATCCATCCTCGTCTCCTATTCTCTCTCTTTCTTTCACAGAGACGCACTACAATAACACCTACCACACTAATACTCTCAAACACACACATACACACACATGCACTTCCTCTCTTTCTCTGGCGGCCATTTCCGTTGTCTTTCTCCGTATACTATTTATCGCTTTGGATTGCGGGCAAATTTCCTTTTTGTTCCAACACCTCAATACCGATTAACAGTGAAAACCGGAAATGGTGTCATGTTTGCCTTAGCGTACATTGTTTTATAACACGTGACCTAACATAACCAGACACATCTACTAATTTGTCGTATCACTGTATAAATTTGTCCTTTAACGTAAATTCAAATATATAGATGGCGCTCTATATGTAATACATTATTATTTCTAGTTCGTTACACTTGAGTTTATGATATTATTGATTTTAAATCATGCTTTTGTTGGTGTTTCTCTGGAGACATGTTATTTGTAAATAATATTTCTGGACGTAAATAGGAAGTTACTTTATTATAATTCCATTTAGACCCATGTTTAGATAGAGAAAGGATAATGCAGTAATTCACTTCAAACGTTAACAAATTTTCCCAAATATTTAAGTCATCCGAAACAATTAGACTACGGATACAGTTTCATTGTATTGACAACGAAGATGCTGATGATGACGACGACGATGACAACGACGATGATGATGATGACGATAACGATGATGATATTGATGATGGTGACGATGATGACGACGAGGACAATGACGACGACCAGCATAACGACAATGATGAAAAATACCGAGCGTTCTAAAAACTATCAAAATAACTGTACGTCAACCAGTACACTATCACGATAGTAATCTAGTATTTAATTTATTAACCTTCCATCTTCGAATAACGAAGAGCCAAGGACACTTGGATTCGGAAAGACATGGTTGAACGCTGAAACTCTCCAGCCAGGTGGATTTTGAACTCAGAACATAAAGGGCAAAAATACATGTTCTAATAATAATAACAATAATCCTTTCTACTAAAAGCACAAGGCCTGAAAGTTTAGGGGAGCGGTTAAGTCGATCACACACAGCCCAGTGTTTCATTGGTTCTTAATTTATCAATCCCGAGAGGATGAAAGGCAAATCAAACCCGGCAGAATCTGAACTCAGAACTTGAAGACGGACGAAATACCGCTAAACATGGCTCAAATAACAGTTAACAGAATTTTACGGGGCAAGGATACATGCTCTCACTCGAAGGTGGAATATTGTTATTGAGAGAAATGGTGACGATGTTGAGAAATAAGGATGGGATCCACAGAGGACCAGCTTCATTTTGATGTATGATACATGTTCCTGTCCTAAACAAAATGGCATTACTTTTTGACTCACCATCGTACAATCCTATATTCCGCAGACGAGGAAGTTATATTATGTCTACCGTTCACTTTAGTGGCACTGGTCTCCTAACCTTCATTCTTGCTTTCACTACATTTTAGCTGTTACATGTTCCACCCTTCTTTAGGAGTCTTGTGTTGAATTCAGTTGTTGTATCTGAATTTCAAACCTA
Organism: Octopus bimaculoides; assembly: GCF_046866305.1. Lineage (NCBI taxonomy): Eukaryota > Metazoa > Mollusca > Cephalopoda > Octopoda > Octopodidae > Octopus > Octopus bimaculoides. The sequence continues at coordinate 9,371,035 of NC_142948.1, read as the reverse complement.
ACCCCTTACCTTTGGAAATTAGCTTCAAGTGGGTACACTGTTCTCATTCTGCGTTCTACGTTTCGAGACACTGTTCACTATAGTTTCTTCTATTTGTTTTGGGGTGAATTTCGCCGTACTGACTTGCCCGCGATCATAAGCCTTAAAAATGCACTCCGTTAATGCCTACAGGCACAGCTTAGTGGACAGAGGCGTTGGTTAATGTAGTACAAATGTTTTACTTTCAATTCTAAGCAAAGCACTAAAATTCAGCTGAAAAGAAAAATGTCACGAAAATCAAATCAAGAGAAAAATGTCGCGAAAATTAACTGAAGCCAAACATATCACGAAATGCTGAAATCGGACCGAGAACAGTTATACCTGCTGGATCAAATAAAGGATTAGGATTGAAATTCCGATACAACACAACCGATTTCGACACAAGAAACCCGAAGAGAATCCGGAGCATACAACAGCCAAAACTTAGTGAACCAACAATCATGATGAGGATAACGGTCAGACTACTGTGAACAGTGTACACAGTACTTGGTGGAGGCGCAATGGCCCAGTGGTTAGGGCAGCAAACTCGCGGTCATAGGATCGCGGTTTCGATTCCCAGACCGAGCGTTGTGAGTATTTATTGAGCAAAAACACCTAAAAGCTCCACGAGTCCCCGGCAGGGGATGGTGGTGAACCCTGCTGTACTCTTCCACCACAACTTTCTCTCACTCTCACTTCCTGTTTCTGTTGTGCCTGTAATTCAAAGGGTCAGTCTTGTCACACTGTGTCACGCTGAATCTCCCTGAGAACTACGTTAAGGGTACACGTGTCTGTGGAGTGCTCAGCCACTTGCACGTTAATTTCACGAGCAGGCTGTTCCGTTGATCGGATCAACTGGAACCCTCGACGTCGTCAGCGACGGAGTGCCAACAACAATCTAACACTCAAATGCATCGAGTACCTTGTAATAAGTCTCGCTTATTTCAAGGGCAAATAGATACCAGTGAGATTTGAACTCTGAGTATAGAGAGTCGGAAGTCATACAGCAAGTATTTTTGTCCGACGTTCTAATATTCTACATAGCATGATTATATCTACCTCACTGGGTATTATGAAGACAGCCATTCAAATTTATATTGTAATATCTATTTTTTTTAGAGGTACGTAAATTTCCTAAAATTAAATTAAGTATAATAACCGAAAATACAATTTAAAATTAAATAACATTTACAATGTTCAATAACATATTATACACAATAACGTTATAGTAACCGCCATTTTAACTATGTTCATATCTGATTGTTATATTCTGTAATGTAATATAAAAATAGTTTTATCATAATTTTCCCTATCTTACACGATATCATACAAATCTTCAGTACATTTACAATGAAATGGAATGATATTAGTAGATATTAGTATATTTAAGTGTCTGAATTGTGGTTGTATAATCTATATCTAATAAAAGACTATTAAATGTGTTTAAAGCTTTTATATAATATTTTTAGTCGGACTCATAAAAGCAAACGGTTTCATAACCATTCAAAAAGATTAAGAAAGTCGGAGATTTGATTTAATAAATTAAATTAAAAAACCGTGTCTGCAAGATTGCTGCTATTATTAAAGCAGACATGAGTCGTTGCTTACTTTTCATGCATAATTGTATGTGTCCGTGTGTGTGTGTATTGGTGTGTACATGTAAGGATATTAAGTTATTTATATGCATGTATATATATACAGACAGATATACTCAACTACTGACCTATTCATACATGTATATGTATCTTATATGTACGTACATACCTACAAATTTACTTACGTACATATATATATATATATATATATATATATATATATATATACATGGCCGCCTTAACAGCATCGTATGCCCTCGGGGAAAACAAAAATACTGGGGTCTGTAGGATATATTCATTGACAGCAAAGAAATTCATATACATATGTTCCGTGCAGGGCTGGAAACTTCCCAGTACGCTCATGCCTGAAGACATCACTATACATCTACCTACCTACCTACCTACCTACATACATACATACGTACACACACACACGCATACATATATATATATTCTATGCACTCTCTCTCTCTATATATATATAGAGAGATAGATAGATCAATATGTGACCGCATGTGTATCGTTGGCGATTTTCATTCTCCCGTCTCCACTTCTTTGGACTTCTGTATTTCTGATAATGAGCTCCGCTCGAAATGTGAAATCCTCTATCTTTTCTTTCCTTTCATCAGTGTCCAATAACACTGTACTTATTCTACGTCCTCGCGTTGTTGTTTTTTCTTGCTTGTTCATGTTTGGATTGACATATATATATATATATATATATATATAAAATTTAAATCAGGAACTGATCCAAATAGACATTACAATTATCTCAACAAACAGATGATATCATTTATTTCATTTACCCGTTCAATCTACCTATCTATCTACACACACACACACACACACACACACATACACACACATGTATACCACAAACTCTTTCTGTCGTTAGACGAAGTATGAGTGTTCGGCCATTTCTTGCTAAAAAAAAACTATACACCTGATTTGTTTATAGTATTCAAATGTGTGTGCTCACATCAGCTAACTCCCTACATCAATTCCACATTACCTGTAAAGGTGCATCGTGTGTCACATGACGAAATAATCGCAGAGCAACGCAACGCCTGGTTGGGAATCGAACCCACGTCCTCGCAATCGTGAGAGCAACGCCCTAAACCTTACGTCACGTGCCTTGCGCCTACTATATCTAATGCTCCTTGCGCCTTCTATATCACATGCGCCTTGCGCCTACTATATATATATATATATATATATATATATATATATATATATATATATAATTATGCGTATTTCTTCTATCGTAATGAATAAAAATTCTTCTGATAGAATAAATGGGTTAATAGAAACCAATGTAGCAAAGAACACAAAAGTATGCAATTATAACATGCGTTTTCTCCAATCCTTAAATTTTTATATATATATATATATATATATATATATATATATATATATATATATATATATATATACACGAATATCGAAAAAAGAAAATGAGTGCTCCACACTGCATAGGTGGATATCATTATTTATTCGTTGATTTTTAAGGTAACCAATGGATTTATACCACAAATTTTCAAGATTGTTCAAGTGTATCACAAGGGGCTAGTAGTGGTCTCCAAAATGGATATGAGTGCCAATAAAAGCTATCGGGCAGCTTTTGTAATAACGGCAAATACATTTTTCGTTTCCTTGTATATGTAAAGCAAGAAATTTCGTGTAGGCATATGGCTGCTTCTAACTGGCATTGGCACGGCTTGAGAATTTCGAATGTGCAGCACATTTGATCGCTATAAGCAAATCATTTATGCTTGTCAATGAAGAAAGCACGAACCCTCATACAGCCTCTAACACGAGAGATCCTAACATCATATATATATATATATATATATATATATATATATATATATATATGTATATAAAACGAACGATAGAGATAGAGAGAGATACATATGTAGAAATAAATATATATAATATATATATATTTATTTATTTCTACATATGTATGTGTCTCTATCTCTCTCTATATACTCACAATTATATAGTTATATAAATGTATATAAAACGAACGATAGAGATAGTAACATACAAATGTAGAAATATATATATATATATATATATATATATATATATATATATATATATATATATATATACACACATATATACATACATACAAACTTACACAAGCACACAGACCCTGGCTTATATATCATTATACATATTTATAATCAATTATTGAATTTTGCGTAAAAGTGCTAAGCACTCCAATTTTTGGGTAAGAGTGCTTCTAATAGTAAGTGTCTCCATTCTCTGCTGTAGATCTGCAGAAATAAAGATGACGTGGAGTTAGCCAAATTATTTCTGTTGTATCTCACAAGTCTATATAGAGGCATGAATTGATAGCTGCAGGGTAATGCAATATTGATAAATATATACTGGAATAATCGAATATATATATATATATATATATATATATATATATATATATATGCATGTACATATACAAACACACACACACACACACACACACACACACACACACACACACACATATATACTCATGGATGTCAGGGTGTGTATTTTGTACAAACAAAGGGGGGAAAAAACAATTCTAGGAAACGGACGCAGGCGCACACGGGCCGTCACAGACGCACATATATAAACTTTCACAAGCAGGAACGCACACAAACATTTCGAAAATAAGCGATTTCAGTTGTAGAACGAAATATAAAAAGGAATGTTCATATGATATTGTTTCTTAGATATGTGTATGCATATATATATATATATATATATATATATATGGGAGAATATACAAATAATAACAACAGACGAGGACAGGTGGTGTAAATAACAAAAGTATATATTAGTATGACGCTCGGGAATAGGGAAAGTCTTTGACGTTTCGAGCTACGCTCTTCAACAGAAAGAATACGGAGACAAGGAGAAAAACACGGAGAGAAAAAATTGAATAGTGTTCAGTCAACGGTCAATCATAATATATATATATGTATATATATATATATATATATATATATATATATATATATATATATATATATATATGTATGTATATAACTAATAGTGCACACGCCTATATATATGCATACATGTACAAATATATATGCATTCGTATGCTATATATCAGGGTGCGTGTGGGTATGATTGTGTGTGTGTACATTATATATATACATGTATAAGTAAATGGAAACATACACAGAATTATATATGCTACCATACAAACATGCACACACACACACACAAATACACATACACACGCATACGTATATACATACATGTGTATACATATTATATATTATGCATACGTATAAGATACATACACAAGGATGTAGTGAGGTGCGCAGTATACAAGCACACACACATATATATATACAAAGTGAGGGAGAGAAAGAAAGGGAGACAGAAAAAGTGAGAGGGAGAGAAAGAAAATCAGAGGGAGAGAGAAAGAAAATGAGAGAGAGGGAGATAGAGATAGGTAGACAGAGACAGTGAGAGAGAGAGAAAAAAGGAGAGAGGGCGATAGAGAGATGAAGTGAGAGAGAGAGAGAAAGAAAGAAAACGAGAGAGAGGGAGATATAGATAGATAGATAGATAGATACAGACAGACAGACCCACAGAGAGTGACAGAATTGAAATTGCAGAAATGGAAGGAGGGTAATAAGAGAAGGACAGATAGACAACGTAAGAATTTAGAATTGGAAAATTGATGGGGAAAATGTAATCACGAAAAAACAAAAAACGAGAAATATAAAAAAAAAACTGGTTAATATGAAATTGTCTAAATTTTCGATAATTTATAGCAGAGGTGGGAAAATATTGCGTGTTTGGAACTAACCGTGCTAAAATAATAAAATAATCATTCTGCGATTAGTTGTATGAAGAAAATGACAGTGTGTTGCAATCGTCAAAAATTAAAGCGGGATTGTGGTAGGTAGAATGTGATGGATCTCGTGTGATTGTCGAAATGTAATGGAAATTAGCTTCCTGCTAATTGTTGCATACAACGAGCAATTTATGCTTCTTCCGACACCGCTCTCCACTTTCCCGAGTGCTGTTTGCGAGGTGTATATCCCACAGGTTAATGCAGATGTCGTTATTGCTGTTGTTGAGTTCTAGGTCAAACATGGAGTGATGGGTTCAAATCTTGAGTCATTTACTTGTTTTCTCATGACTGCGTCTCTACCGTTTTCTTCGGAGTTGTTTTGGAATATGACTAAACGAATGATGACGAGTGAAGTGAAAAACAATATAGCTACAGAGTTACAGAAGGCACCCAGGTACATTAGCCGCATCCTTACTTCAGCTGCTCATATTCCTGGAAAATGGAGATTTTAGCGCAGTAAAACATGGTCAATAGTTTCGAGGAAAGGGCTAAGTTGGTAATATCGACCCCAGTGCTCAACATGGCTTATGTTTTCGACCCCGAAAGAGTAAAAGACGACCACGGCGGGATTTGGGCTAAGAATGTAAAGACATTCGAAATGCCGCCAAGAATTTTACCCAGCATTCTGCCAGGTCGCCGCCTTTTGATAAAATCCTGGTACTCCATCGGTCACCTAGACGAGAGTTCCAGTCAATTCCACCGACCGAGCAGTTTGCTCGTGAAATTAACGTGAGAGTAAGAGATCACTACACAAACACGCGTATCTTTAAAGTAGTGTTCAGGGAGATTCATTGTGACATGGTTGACCCTTTGAAGATAAAGGCACAAATTATTTCTGTCAGCCGAGTGGTTTCGAGACACGATATATAAAGCTCTCGTTCAAGTAGCGCGTGGAATACTGGAAGAAGTTCCGAGCGGCGAGCTGGCAGTTAGCCACATGTTATCATCATGCAGGATTAATCGGCTGTATCTGCCTCAGGGTCCCTCCCTCCGGATTTTCTGTGGAAGTTTTCCTGTATTAAATACTCAGTAAATTGTCTCACCAGCAAGACAGCTTATTTATAATTGTCGTCATGGTTTGTGTAGACCACGTCTCACTTTCTTGTCTTTTAAACTTTTATTGGTCTGTGAGTCACCCTCTTCCGAAGGCACTTTTAGAGTAGATTATAAATAATTGAATCAACCTTTTTCTCGCTCAATGTTTAGTACTAATGGCATATACGCCGAAACCCGTTGTAGGCTAACCAAAACAAGACAGGAAATCAACAATTTCAACTCAAGATTTGATGAGTAAACATTAAAAAAATGAACATAATTAAATAACAATATTATTTTCCCTCCCCTCTAATAACAGGTTATGTCATCAACAGCTCCATCATATTCCCTGATTACGAAACCTAGATTTTCCTCGTTGTTCAACTTGTTCATTTTAACTGAACATAATTATATTTTTCATTTTTAATTATTTCTTTTTCGGTTTATATCATTTTTCTTCCTTTCTTTCCTCAATTTCTTTTGTTTTATTTTCTAAGAATTTAAAATGTGACGAACGAAACCATTCTTTATTTTATTTGCTATAAACGTCATTAGTGATAACACAATCTTTTACTCTAAAGTCTGCTTCTATTTTTGAATTTGATTTCAATTCGTTTTGGTTTACACAATTTTCATTAAATTGTTAGCACTAACTTTCAAAATACTTATCCATATATACATGTGTGTATACATTCACATATCATATATTTATATACATATGCATACATATATACATACACATACATATGTGTGTGTGTGTGTGTGTATATATATATATATATATATATATATATATATATATATATATATATATGTATATCTCCTTTGCTGCGTTGCTGGTGGATGGGCTTGGGTAGATTGGGGATCGAGCATTTTTATCGAGTGAACAATTTGGCGGAAATGACATTAAAAGCATTTCTCTTTAAGCATCCTCTTCCGTCATATCTTTACAAAGCTAAACACTTTTCGGTTTTCACTCCTACGTTTTACAAATCACTATTATTTTACAGTATCTCCATGTCTCCTTCCGTGATTTTTTGTTTTATTTTTGCTTGCTTTATTTTGTTCTTACATTATTCTGTCCTCCTCCTTATCGCTTACAATGTTTCCCTCCTTCTCCATCTCCTTTGTCTCATTACCTCACCATACCACTCATTATCTCACCTCTCATTCTCCCTCTCTCACTCTCTTTCTCTCTCTCTCTCTCTTTCTCTCTCTCACTCTCTCTCTCTCTCTCTGTTTCTAGTTGTCAATTCTCTAGTCTAAAACTTTTCCGTAAGTGTTTTCTCTGAATAATTTGGAAATCTGTATGGTCAAAAACAATGTGTCGGAATGGTAGACAAAATAGCAATGACTGGTATCACATGATTCAACAAGTCTATACATCTATACATTATAGCCGAAGGAGTGGCTGTGTGGTAAGTAGCTCGCTTACCTCTATCGTTGTCGGATGTGTTTGTGGTGTGTTGAGCGTTTTGTTCGGAATTGGATTGTTGCTATTGAATTTATTGTTGTCGTGCCGAATATTTTCGAATTATTGAACTGTTGATATTCTTTGTGCCTTTTCCCGGTGACGAGAGAAAGGAATTGTTTGTGCAAAGCTATTTTTGCATCATCAAATGCTAAAAAATTGAACATTATAAAGCAGTTGTAGGCTTATCGTTGCACCCCTCCCCACAGCGGGGGTGGGATCTGAAGTGTTATCCTCGTTAAGAGTAAAAACACATCATAAGTTTCCCGTTTTGAGGGATTAATTTATGCTGTAGTATTTGTCTATTTTTGAACTGTTATCTTCGTTAAGAAGGAAAAAAAACACATATAGGTTTCCCGTCTTTAATGTGCCCTGTGCTATGTGGGAAAGCTGAATTTCGACCGTGTAGGCTTTATTGTTTAACCTATTGTCCTCAGTAAGAGGATAACCCCCCCCCCCCCGCAAAAAAAAAACAGATTATAGGTTTCCCGTTTTGGATAAGTAAGCTCGTTAGAGGTTCTATTGCTACACCCCACCCCGCAGCGAGGAGTAGGATTTGAACTGTCGGTCGAAATAATTCAACAAGCAAAACCGCTGGATGACCCAGCAAAAAAGTTCGCGGCAGAGGCCGCTGTATCATGTGACAACGTGATAATACAAACGGAGAAGCTCTCTGAGCTTTTTGAAAGAATGAAAGAGGAGGGTGAGGTGATAAAGATCTCACCCTCCCCTAGGGTTGAAAATATGAAGAGAAGGACAGTCGTTTAGAAAATAGCGACACAAGTGTTTCACGTGTTGATAAATATTATTAACCTTATACCGAAAGCATTAACAATATACTATTAAACAATAAACCGTTATGCAATAATTAATTTTAGCAGAAACAGTAAAGAGGTCGCAGTTTCGAGCGACGAAAATTTGGACAACATATTACGTTACGTGAAGTTGACGTTCTTTGTGTGTCTGTGAATATCTAACTTATGTGTTTCACTCTCAGATCGCCAATTTTATTTTCATTGTTTTCCCTATACAAGAACGGAAGATAACTGCGTATGTGTTCCGTTCGGTTTTACTCTTAATCTCATTATCGAATCATAGCCTTTAATATGCTAGCCAATATATTGATGAAATAATCAGTGAGTAAACTTTACAAGATTGTGCGCTCGGTGTTGCAGTATAATTGCAATACCCTGAGAATTGATAATTCATAAACATCAACCGTATGGAAAATAATAGTTGAATCAGTGTGAACATATATAAATGTTGATCACAGCGATAATATGTCATTCATATGTATGAAACCTTAGATAGTTGTGTCAGGAGACTGGTATATTGTACCACAGAGTAAAATTTGAATATTAGTCTTATCGGTTTGTAGTATTTGCTATTAAAATGTATGTATATGTACAATGTATGCTATTCTTTGTATATGCAAATTGTGTGATCGAGACTTCACTCTCACCGTAGTTACTTAAAATTCTAGAATTTGTTAATGTTTCGTATCAGCAGATGTGAGTACAACGAACTAATATGGTGGTCACTTAGTAATAAAAATATCGGTTAAATCTCTTGGCAATTACGTACAACTTACGAAGAGTAAACAAAAGTTCAAAGAATAACTCTCCAAAAGAAGAGGCCTACGGGAGTTAGTCATGGAAACCCCATAACACCTACAGTCAACATCATCACGAACGCAAGCGGCTTTTCCAGTTGCTCTTCTCTAATCGAGAAGCAAATGCTTAGTACAGGCCTGCCACTCTCATTGACCTTTGCAATTGTTGAGAGGCAGCACTTACCGCTCTGCCCTAATTTGCTTTGAAACTTGACCTAAGGGGAAGTTACCTGACCCCAAGCATTTCAGTCTCAACATTCACATAACCTCTAAGGGCTGCCAGCCGTTCCGGGCCAAACAAACTGTAAGATGCTCTTGACAATAAACTTAGCTGATAACCAAATCCGTCGACATGTAACAACTGCTGGTCCACATAACTCCACAACACAGCAACGCTCAGATAGCGGGTGAATAATCCGATGAATAATCCGATAAGGCGGCGAGCTGGCAGAAACGGGCGAAATACTTAACGGTATTTCGTCTGTCGTTACGTTCTGAGTTCAAATTCCGCCGAGGTCGACTTTGCCTTTCATCCTTTCGGGGTCGATAAATTAAGTACCAGTTACGCACTGGGGTCGAGTAATCGACTTAATCCGTTCGTCTGTTCTTGTTTGTTCCCTCTATGTTTAGCCCCTTGTGGGCAATGACAAAATAGGTATTTCGTCTGCCGTTACGTTCTGAGTTCAAATTCCACCGAGGTCGACTTTGCCTTTCATCCTTTCGGGGTCGATTAAATAAGTACCAGTTACGCACTGGGGTCGATGTAATCGACTTAATCCGTTTATCTGTCCTTGTTTGTCCCCACTATGTTTGGCCCCTTGTGGGCAATAAAAAAAAATAATCCGTTGATCTCAACAATTAGTTTGTTTGTTAGCAAAGATGTATAATTGATAACTGGCTTTCTATAATTATTACTTAGATTTCTCTCACATATACACACAAAAACATAGATTCTCATGCATTGACACACACATATATGCATATCTATAATGTTTACACCTATCTATATGTCTCTGTAGTGCCTACGCATGCGAGACCAATAGGATCGCTGCTGCAGAAGACCGGAGACAAGCCAGGAAGAACAGAACTAACAACTCTGTAGCAGGCGCTGCCATTCCCTGTCGAAACTGTCAAAGACTCTTTCGGGTGCAGATTGGCCTCACTAGCCATCTGCGAACTCACAAAAGAAGCCCACCCCCACCCCAGGATGATTAGATGGTCTTCGTCGCATCAACGGACAAACTACACATGTCTCTCTCTCTCTCTCTCTCTCTCTCTATATATATATATATATATATATATATATATATATATATATATATATATAAGTTGAATTCAAAAATTATTCACGCTTTCACCATAATATATATTCATTATTGCTACACTGCCTTCTGCGCATGCATACTTGTAGCAGGTACTATTGTGGTCGCGTGATCGAAGTTCGAGTCCGATCGCGCAATTTTCCTTTCAGGCTTTACAGTGTAAGCATGACCGCTCCACTAGCATTGTGCACCGAAGGAAAACAAGGAGCAGTGATGCGACTTCTCTGGTCGAATGGTGTGTCAGGTGGAAAATGGTTATACGATCGACAATGCAATCCATAGTGCTTTGCTGGCCAGCAATTCGCACCATACGGCCGCCCAATCTATTGAAAACATTAACCAATTTATTCTCTCTCTCCCTCTTTCTCTCTCTTTCTCTCTCTCTCTCTATCTCTTTCTTTCTCTCTTTCTCTATCTCTCTCTCTCTCTCTCTCTCTCTCTCTCTAAATGCCGGTGTTAAAACGGGGGTAGCTGATGACGTAGAATGTTCTCTATGTGGCTTGTGTGTTTTCTCGTCTACGTTTTGTTTGCAATGTCCTGTACCCAGATATGCACCTATACATACAGTTGGATGTCGGTATGCACATACCTGTACGTATATATGCATATACTCATTTACTATTTGTTATATATATATATATATACATATTCTATTATATTCTTTTATTCTTTAATTTGTTCCAGTCATTTGAGCACCGCCTTTAGTCGAGCAAATCTACCCCAGAACTTATTTTTTATAAGCCTAATACTTATTCTATGGGTCTCTCTTGCCGAACCGCTAAGTTTCGGGGAAGGAAACACACCAGCATCGGTTGTCAAGCGATGTTGGGGGGACAAACACACACACAAACATATATATATATATATATATATATATATACGACGGGCTTCTTTCAGTTTCCGTCTAACAAATCCACTTACAAGGCTTTGATCGACTCGAGGCTATAGTAGGAGACACTTGCCCATGGTGCCACGCAGTGGGACTGAACCATGTGGTTGGTACGTAAGCTACTTAACACACAACCACTCCTGCGCCTACACACACACACACACACACACACATATATATATATATATATATATATATATATATATATATACATGCATATATATGAATGTGTGTATATATATGTATAATAATATATATACATAAACATACAGGTGTGAGTGAATACACACATACATGTGTGCGCGTGTGCGTCCATTTAGACACTTTTATGTGTATTGATGTGCGATTATAAATCATGGAGAACGATGTTATACAAAACTTTGAAAGTAAAATAAACATCATTGAAGTTACGCATTTATACATTGATTCCAATCAACGATTTAAGCTCTATGCTTCGTTGTGACAGAATATAAATCTTAGCGGTATAAATGCAAAACTACATTGTTTTCAGTGTTGTAGGACTTGAAACGACTAAACATCTTATGAAAACATTTAAACAAATGAGAAACTAATACAAACCATCTATCGCAAGATATAATAGATTGACATATTCCAGACAATACTGAATCTAACAGGTGTTTGTTGTATCGGAATATGGAGGAGAGGATGACATAAATAATAGACCGTCAGGGATTTTAGTTTCGACTTTATAAACATACTATTTTATAGAATGATAGAGAATGCAAAGGAGAAAGGTGCGCATTTTAAACCAATAGCAGCTAATTGACCAAATGTGACCACTATCTCTATCCGGTAGAGCAACTTGTTCTGACCAATGCAACCCATCCACGCTAAATGTCCACATCTTCATATCCTCAACCTGATATTGAGAGTCTTTCACAATTTGAACTGCATATGCTCTTTCTATCATCACCTTCGTAATGAGAGAAAGGAAAACACCGATTACTGAACACTGGTGGAGAAGCAGTCTTCTCTAGACGACCACTTATGGAGCACAAAGCGATGGCAACTATATGTGTGTCTGTGTGTTTGTGTCTGTTTCTCACCCACCACCACCATCGCTTGAGTACCGATAGAATAAGTACAAGGCTTACAAAGAATAACTCATGGGGTCGATCTATTCGACTAAAGGTGAAACAAATAAGAGAACAAAAGAACAAGATACACACACACACACACACACATATATACATACATATATACACACACACACACACACACACACACACACACACACACATATATATACATGTCTCTCTATCCAGCTAAGTATGGCGTCCTTGCTATCCTTTCTACTGGAGATACAAGGCCTCAAATTGGTGGGGTAGGGCATAGTCGATTATATCGACCCCAATGTTTCACTGGTACTTAATTTATCAACCTCGAAAGGATGAAAGTCAAAGTCGACTTTGGGGGAATTCGAACTCAGAACGTAAAAACAGACGAAAAACTGCTAAACCTTTCAGCCGATGTGCTAACGATTCTGCCAGCTCGCCGCCTTATTATAATAATAATAATAATAATAATAATGGTATTAGACACCGTTAGTTGAATTACAACAACAAAAACATTGTCACGGAAACTTTTCGCGGATGTAAGCGACAATAAACATTAATTTACAATATTTTACACTCGACTGTATGATTACTGATTATATAGGAAGAAATAAGCGTTTGAATTTTATGTTGACATGAGTAGAATATGTACTGAATGCAAAGCTATTTAATAGTACTTTATTGTTGATATCAAGGAAATATTTCAGAAATAATGGTTGATTTGATGACAAACTTCTCGTTGGATTGTCACGGTAACGTAACTGTCTGCTTTGTTTCCCAGCAGCAGATCATTTCCTGTCTAATAAATTGTATGAACGCCATTTTGAATTCGACTATTGAAATAGTTTATATTTTGCGTCAATGAATGTGATATAAGAGGAAATTATAATAACATCCACTAGTCAAATATGTTGTTGGTAGGCGTAAAAGGTAACGTTTGTTCTTGATTTATAACATATTTCACTGAATTAAAACAAAGAGCATTTGGAACACCAAAAAAACACATATAGTACTGTTAACAAATAAAGTAAAGATAATTATATTGTTTTCGTTTAAAAAAAAAATTGTAGAAACAAAATAAAACGAAAGATATTTAGAATCAATTCTATTCAACATGTTTTTGTATGTTTGGCCGTCAGTGAGCAGGATGAACCGCGACACAATATAGTCGAAGTTAAATGTTATACATGTTATTATGCATACACACACACAATGAAAAAGTATGTATGTACGTATACAAGTATGAAGTGACGGGTGTGTATGTATGTATGCGCGCGCACGTGTGTGCATGTGTGTAAACAGACTCACAACCGCACAGATATGTATGTGCATATATACATGCATATATATATATATATATATATATGTACGTATGTATACATACATATGTATGTACGTATGTATACATATATATATATGTATGTACGTATGTATACATATATATATATATGTATGTACGTATGTATACATATATATATATGTATGTACGTATGTATACATATATATATATGTACGTATGTATACATATATATATATATGTACGTATGTATACATATATATATATATATATGTACGTATGTATACATATATATATATATATATATGTACGTATGTATACATATATATATATATATATATGTACGTATGTATACATATATATATATATATATGTACGTATGTATACATATATATATATATATATGTACGTATGTATACATATATATATATATATGTACGTATGTATACATATATATATATGTATGTACGTATGTATACATATATATATATGTATGTACTTATACATATATATATATGTATGTACTTATGTATACATATATATATATGTATGTACTTATGTATACATATATATATATGTATGTACTTATGTATACATATATATATATGTATGTACTTATATATACATATATATATATGTATGTACGTATGTATACATATATATATGTATGTATGTACGTATGTATACATATATATATATATGTATGTACGTATGTATACATATAGATATATATGTATGTACGTATGTATACATATAGATATATATGCATGTACGTATGTATACATATAGATATATATGCATGTACGTATGTATACATATAGATATATATGCATGTACGTATGTATACATATAGATATATATGCATGTACGTATGTATACATATAGATATATATGCATGTACGTATGTATACATATAGATATATATGCATGTACGTATGTATACATATAGATATATATGCATGTACGTATGTATACATATAGATATAT
>NC_142948.1:9348365-9350865 GCF_046866305.1 Octopus bimaculoides | reverse complement strand
GGTTTAAAGACTTAACTTTACATTTGGTTTGTAACTTAAAACTCCTTGACGTATTGTTATTGTTTTACAAACCTTGACTTTACACTCAATTCTTTATTCAACGCTCATTTCTGCTGCTTGTATTTATAATCACATTCTTTCTTCTCAACGAAATACACCAGCCACAGATATCAAGATCTTAGGATGCCTTGCAGTAGCACGCAACGAGCGATACACAAAAGACTTCCTTTTCCAGAAACTTTTCTTCTGTCTATCGTTTACGTTTTCTCACTTCAAGTACACTCGTACGACCTTCTCCATTGTAATGATTTGTTCATATTTTTGACTTTGGTTGATGTGTTTAGTAAGATTTCACTCGTTCCTTGGGGAAATTCTTGCGCCAAATTTTATTTCATGTCTAGCTATAAAGGTAATTAGCTGTCGTAATAAAGTTATCTCTGGCATTTTTTTGCAAATTTTAGGAAATTATTGATTGATAAATATATTTTTTTCTTTACTGCACAGTTTGTTTCAGAGTTATAATAGAGACGAAGTAAAACTAATACTTCTTTTCCTATAGTGCCAATTATAGAATGTCTACATCTCCCATTAATGTCGAGAATTCTGGTAACACTGAAATGCTTGTAAGTTCTTGCATTTATATCGTTTGCTTTTTTTATAATAAACACCACAGCAGGAGAAAGTACGAGCCGAAATAGAAAAATAAGTACATAGACATTATCTCACTTGATAGCAACTATAGATAACTATAAATACACACATCTATACAAATAAAAAGTTACTCATACACAACACGCACATCTATGAATGTACATACATATATGTTTATGTATACATATATCAAAACACATGGATCCTTATATATATGTATGTATATATATATATATAAGAACGTACGCATCCATATGTGTATATACATATGCATTTATATGCATATTTACACATATATACGCAAACATGCAAACGTGTCTGTCTGTATACCTGTACGTACATATGCAGGTATGAATGTATATATGAATGAATGTATATATATATATATATATATATATATATATATATATATATATATATATACTTGAATATGCATGTGTGTATTCATGTGTGCATTTACGTGTGTTTGCATGTACGCACTTATGCACACATATATATGCATGTGTGCATGTTGATAGACATGTATGTATATGCGCCTATTTGTTTCGTTTATGCATATATACTTCTCTCTGCGCATGTGTATGCATATATGTCTGCATACATGTGTGAATGCATATAAGTACGCATGCGCGTATATATGCAAGCATGAATGCATATATGTATTAATGGATCGACAGACGGATGCATGTTATCCTTTTATGTATTGATGTATGAATATAAGTATATATATATATATATATATATATATATATATATATATATATATATATATATATATATATATATATATATATATATAATATTTCTGTCGTTGTAAAGCGGCGACCTGGCAAAATCGTTAGCACGCCGAGCGAATTGCTTTGCTGTATTTCGTCTGTCTTTACGTTCTGAGTTCAAATTCGGCCGAGGTCGACTTTCCCTTTCATCCTTTCGGAAAGACATGAATATGCGGCCGTAATGGATGCAATCAAATTAGGATAAGACGAGTCCCTGCTATCACAGTAGAGGAGATCTTAGGGTTCAGATCTTAATGCAGAAAAAGAACAAGATACATCTAATTTGATTATCCGCAAAAATGCCTCTCTATATATATTTACACACACACACACGCACACACACACACACACGCACACACACACACACATACACACACGCACACGCACACACTACGATCTTCCACATAGTTTCCGTCCGCTGTATACCCTCACGAGGTTTGGTCTGTTCAGATATATTATACTGCAAGAAATTTGTACTCTGTTGTGAAACAGTGAACCTGCAAGCAAGGGTTCTCAACTACACATGCATGCCTGTTTCGACCATGCTTCCATGCGTAATGCAGAGAGAGAGAGAGAAAGAAAGAAAGATAGATAGATAGATATACCACTACTAATTTTTTTCCTTACCAGTCGCTGAAACTACCTCATACAAATCACCCCTTTTCTTACGCAGCGTACCCTCGTCGTCGTCATTACCTTCATCCTTGTCATCATCGTCATAGTCGTCGTCATCATCATCATAATTCCCTTGTCATCGTCTTCGTCGACGTTGCCTGCTCATCATTATCATAACTGCATTGATTCTACCGTTATCTTCCAATCTCATTAGAAATTAACGCCGTTAGATCTTCAGAGAACTTTTTTGCAAGCTATGGGATATTCTTTTGCTGAGTCGCAAAGTTATTGCTTTTAGATTATAACAGGCATCCATATTAATTAGAGATTCTATGACACAGGCCGTAATATTGAATAAAATATCTTGTGCAAAATTATTATTTTAAAGCCACAATATTCCTTCTTTTTTTTTTTTAACAAAATGGCATCGTGTGATGAAGAAGAGATCATACCGGGGT
>NC_142948.1:9338365-9343365 GCF_046866305.1 Octopus bimaculoides | reverse complement strand
TTCAAAGGGGCCAGCCTTGTCACACTCTGCGTCACGCTGAATCTCCCTGAGAACTACGTTAATGGTACACGTGTCTGTGGAGTGCTCAGCCACTTGCAAGTTAATTTCACGAGCAAGCTGTTCCGTTGATCGTATCAGCTGGGACCCCGTCGTCGTAACCGACTGAGTACTCCTCAGATATGATTTACCTACCGCTAAGATGTTACAGGAAGCTTGGCATAAAAAGTTGACCACAAAACGTAAGGCAAGTAGAAAACTTAGAACCAAGATAACCGTTAGTGATCGGTGTAGATGATGGTGTGAGTTATTCTTTTACTCTCTCAAACGCATATTAACTGTCTATCTCTTTCTCTTACCATATTTCTCCACATCACTCTCTCTCTCTCTCTCTCTCTCTCTCTCTCCGTAGATCCTTCTTCATATTAATAAGGAACGAAAACTTCTTATAATAGAATGGAATTGTAAAATATGATGATTAGTATACACGTCTAGGTGCATATTTTATTTCAGTGAAAGCAAATATATATACATATAAACATAAATGGGTGCATGTGTATGAGTGAGTGTGCGTGTGTGTGCATATATATATATATATATATATATATATATATGTGTGTGTGTGTGTGTGTGTGTGTGTGTGTGTGTGTGTGTGTTGTCTAACAAAATTTCTGTGCATTTTTCTTTATAATTTTCAACGTGCAAAAGTTTCCTCTGTGTGTGCGTGTAAGTGTGTGTGTGTGTGTGTGTGATGGGGTGTTTGGCTGTTGCTAGGATTAGCAAAAACGTACTCAGTCTAGTGAGAAATAAATATCATTTAATGAATAGAAGGAGTTATACTTCAGCTTTCACGCTCAGACACTGCAATAATTGAATGGTTTTGCACAACGTTCCGTGCACAAGTCAGAAATTGTTGAAGCTTAAATGACATGGCTACTATGTGAGAAAATATGAGAAAATAAGGAGATAAGAACATTTAAAGAGAAGTAGTGTGTTAGGTTGAAGAACTGCACTCGAGTTCGGAAATGTTTTACAAGCTGTGAATATCTTGACAATATTCTGTTATCGGAGACTCCTCGACACCGGATGAAGCATACAGTTTAACTCTCTTTAGCCTTGCTTCAGTCGTTTATCCCCCGTTACGCACAGTTTTCTATCTTTATATATATATATATATTATGTTAACACACAACATTAACGATATTCTTCATTTAAAATGTTATAGGGACATATTATTTATTTATTTATCTCCTTTCCCTTTCACGTTTTATACTTACCTCACCATATGATTTTTTAAGGGTTTTTTTTCCCCACTTGCATTTCCTCATGTAGTTGCCATGTTAGGTGAACCTGAACGACTGCCAGGTCATGCATGATTCGCTACAGAAGTCTGTCCGTTTCCTGCACTATACGACCATGAGTAACTCCTGTATTCATTCACTAATATGTGTTTGTGTGTGTGTCTATCTAGTTCTCTACCTGTCTATCTGTTTGTCTTTCTGTCTTTCTCTATCTATATGCACACACACACGCACAAATATATATATATATATATATATATATATATATATATATATATATATATATATATATACTCACACATACACACACACATGAATATATATATATACATACTCACACACACACACACACACACACACACACACACATATATACATATATTCCTAATTTACGTGGAAATCTTTTGGCATTATATATTCTCCATTACGACGTGTTTCATTTTAAACTATATATAAAAACAATACCGTAGAAATAGAAAATAATGCACCTAAGATATAGATTTTTATAAGCACAAAAGAACAGAATATATTTTAAATGGGAAAGACAGATTGAAAGTGTAAATCTAAAATATACTAAACAAACACTTGGAGAGAGAAACCATTCTGTGGCCAATTACAATGGACCAATCCCACAAGAAGAGTTGAGAGAAAAGAAAAGCCAGTAACGGAAGACTCAATCACACTGCGCATGATCGAGGTGTCGATTTGTATTCACAAATATTTATGCAAAGAATAAACTGCACTCCGTTGCTTACGATGACAATCGTTCCAGTTAATCCAATGAATGGAACAACCCAGTCGTAGATATGCGTACCTTTAAGAGAGCTCTCAGGGAGATATTGTTTGGCTGAGATCTAGGGCTCAAACAAAAGCCGGTTGCCTGGATTTTGTGGCGTATAATTAACGGAGATTACAACATCTCCTCAACGGGTCGTCGGTTCGTTACTGGATTGAGGCTTACAATTTTGAGGGGACAGGTCGACTACATCGACACCAGTATTTAACTGGTACATTTTTACTAATCCGAAAGGGAAGAAAGCAAATGCTGACCTGGACGATATTTGAACTCACTTCGGATATAAAGACCCGGAAGAAATGACGCTAGCATTTTGTCTGATGCGATAACGGTTCTGACAGCTCGCTGCCTTTAATAACTTTATTGGTTTAAAATCTTTTAGCACAAGGCCAGTAATTTCGAGGGAATCACATCAACCTCAGAGCTCAAAAACTACTTATTTTATTAACACGGAAAAGAAGAAAGGCAAATTTGACCTGAGTGGAATTTTAACTCAGAACGTAAAGACAGATGAAATGCCGCTAAACATTAGTCCGACGTGCTAACGAGTCTGTCAGCTCACTGCCTTTAAGAAGCTAAAAAAATATTATTCTTATATTCATCTCAAATTTTGGCCGAAGGTCATTGACTTCGGAGGAGGGGATAAGTCAATTACATCGACCCCAGTGATTAATTGGTACTTATTTTATTTACTCCGACAGAATGAAAGGAAAGTTCGAACTCGGTAGAATTTGAATTGAGAAAATAAGGACGCACAATATGTTGCTAAACATTTTTTCCCGGCCTACTAACTCTTCTGACACCTCATCGCCTATAGCAAATTTGATAATTATTCTCATTAATTTTGTGACTACACGTAAAGCAGCAATAGTTGATGGGGATCGATGGACAGAAGGAGAGCCACAATGGTTGATCAAATCGCACAAATAGGTGGACAGGTATTTCTCTTTATTGACAACCGTGAAAGAGCAGAAAATTCGAAATTGCTCTTAGCAATATTAGCTCTGACAGAACTTAAAGCGAATAGTTTTAGCAGAAGATCATTTTCACTTGTGCTTTATACACCAAGTCTGCAGTCTGCATCGCTCGTAACGTACACACACATATGTCAGTGTGTGTGTGTGTGTGTGTGTGTGTGTGTGTGTGTGTGTGTGCGTGTGATGACACAAGTCGTGACAGAAACGTGATCGAGTATAGAAAGTCTTACATAGATGTTTGGTTGCCGAAATGATTTTTGTCTATTAATCCCAAACATGTATAACATTTTAATATTTAGCATTATATAAATATACATATAATAAACAAAATGAAAGAGAACAGAAGTTTTATTTTATTCTATATTATTTCATTTAATTTCAAATTAATATTTTTTTTTTCAGTAAGTTAGTTAAATATATCTTAAATCGAATTCTGATATCGGAAAGAGACTAAGACATAAATAGCGAATTAAATATAGCTAATTACATTGATCATATTTCATATCGATAGATTTCAAGAAAGAAAGTTACACACACACAAAAAAAAAAAAACATTATTCACATATGGTTGGATGTAAGTAAAATTGTGTATGTGTGGACCTATGCTTGTTTATATGTATGAATATATATATATATATATATATATATATATATATATATATATATATATATATATATATATATATAGTGTGTGTGTGTGTGTGTGTGTGTGTGTACAGATACATACAAGATATATACCTGTGAACTAATTCTCGGAAATATTTGTCTGTGTTCGTAAATATCTCTCTGTGTTCGTAAATGCTTGCGTATGTAATTCTTACGCGCATATATATCTATATCTATCAATCTACAGATCTATCATACTCTATATATGCATATAAAAAACCAGACAGGCAGATAGATAGATTGGTAGATAGATAGATATACATATAAACATGCGTATGAAGATATATGTATATGCAGACACACACACATATACACATGCATGAAGTATCTTTAAAGAATGTTATTTTACTTTTGTTTCAAAGATAATAATCAGCTTTAAGAATAATTCATCTTAAAATATAAAAATACATGACAGCGGATATATATGTATTTATATAAGTATTTATACATGCATATATATACATATATATATATATATTTGTGCGTGTACGTATGTTGTGATCAATATACAAGGCGGGATATATATATATATATATTTATCTGTGAGATTTTGGCATCTGAAGATGAAAAACGGAAATATTTTCAAAGACGGAATGAGAAGAGTACATAGAAATATTTTTAACGGAAAGTCTGTATATAGAAATAATTTGGTTTCAAAGAATTTATCTGCAGATCGCAACTATGTAACTTCTTTTAAGTACAAGTCTAAAACTGCCAGTCTGGAAGTCTATACGCGCGCGCACGCACACACACACACACACACACACACACACACACACACACACACACACACACACACGTGTGTGTGAATGTGATGATGTTCTCACACATACACATATGTATAGATATACTCTTTTATTAGTTTCAGTTATTTGACTGCGGCCATGCTGGAAGCCACCTTTAGTCGAACAAATCGACCCCAGAACTTATTCTATGGGTCTCTTTTGTCTACGGGAACATAGACAAGCCAACATCGGTTGTCAAGAGATGGTGAAGGGACAAAGACAGACATATACACAAATACACACACACACACACACACACACATATTTATATATATATATATATATATATATATATATATATATATATATTTATATATACACGACGACAGGCTACTTTCAATTTCCGTCTACCAAATCCATTCACAAGGCTTTGGTCGGTCCGAGGCCGTAGTAGAAGACATTTACTCAGGGTGGCATGCAGTACGACTAAACTCAGAACCATGTGGTTGGTGAGCAAGCTACTTACCACACACCCACT
>NC_142948.1:9296565-9322865 GCF_046866305.1 Octopus bimaculoides | reverse complement strand
TATATATATATAATATATATATATATATATATAATATATATATATATATATATATATATATATATAGATAGATATATATTATATATATATATTATATATATAATATATATCTATCTATATATATATATATATATAATATATATATATCTATCTAACTATATGTATATATATATATATCTATCTAACTATATATATATATATGTATATATATATCTATCTATCTAACTATATATATATATATATATATATATATATATATATGTGTGTGTATATATATATATATCTATCTAACTATATATATATATATATATATATATATATATATATATATATATCTACTATATATATATATATTTATATATCTAACTATATATATATATATATATATCTAACTATATATATATATATATATATATATATATATATATATATATATATATATATATATATATATATATATATATATATATACTATATATCTATATATATATATATATATATATATATTATATATATATCTAACTATATATATATATATATATATATATATATATATATATATATCTAACTATATATATATATTTATATATATATATATATATATATATCTAACTATATATATATATTATATATATATATATATATATATCTAACTATATATATATATCTATATATATATATATATATATATCTAACTATATATATATATATATATATATATATATCTAACTATATATATATATTTATATATATATATATATATATATCTAACTATATATATATATTTATATATATATATATATATATATATCTAACTATATATATATATATATATATATATATATATCTAACTATATATATATATTTATATATATATATATATATATATCTATCTATATATATATATATATATATATATATATATATTATTAAATTATAGGGTAGCAAAAAAATTTTAGAAATTTTATTCACCACCTGTGGTCTAGCGAGAGTAAAAAAACAGTCAATAGACTATGTATTATTCATTTAAAATGCAGAGATGCCTATAATAGGACATCTACTCGCTAGAAATAGCAGCAAAAGACTACATAGTCTTTTGCTGCTATTTCTAGCGAGTAGATGTCCTATTATAGGCATCTCTGCATTTTAAATGAATATATATATATATATATATATATATATATATATATATATATATATGTGTGTGTATATATGTGTGTATATATATATGTGTATATATCTATGTGTATATATATATGTGTATATATATTTATGTGTATATTTATATATATATATATATATATATATGTGTGTGTATATATAATATATATATCTATCTATCTAACTATATATATATATATATGTATATATATAATATATATATCTATCTATCTAACTATATATATATATATATATATATATATATATATATATATATATATATATATATATATATATATATATATATATATATATATATATATATATACATACAGACATACATCTCGCAGTCTTCCGATTCACTATCTGCGCAAGTCATCTCTGCCGATATAATTAAACAACGAAACGTATGCCTAATTTCCTTCAGCTTAAACTGACATACATATCTTTGTTACAGTTCCTAAGAGTACAACAAACACGATGATATATATATGTATATATATATATATATATATATATATATATATATATATATATATATATATATATATTAAATGCGTTCATCCATACACGCAACTAAAATCACCAAATTACGACTTACACATTCGCTGAAAGAGTGAAATAGGATGTAATTATACAGAACGGATTTGTTGCTTAAAATTTATGCGGCACTATTTTCGATAGAAGAAACATTACATTAACAGATTGGAATGGTGGTCGATATTTAATTTTCTCTTGTCGAAGAATAAGGTCAAAGAAAATGAGAACTTGTCTATGTAAGATTTACTCAAGAATCTTAAGGATGAAGCAAAGAATTAAATTTTCTTCCAGAAGGGAGACGTTCTATAAAACTTGAGAAGTCTGTAGACAAAATGGCTTCATCTATATCCGTTTTATCTCCTACAGTCACAATCAGTTTCAAATGCACACAGCTACACAATCACACACACGTATATCTATATAGGGGCATACACAAACTGTTTACGTCGGTAGATGTTGTCGTTGCTATGTTTACGCTTGTTGTCGGGTAACCCTAGTTCAAACTTGATGGAGTAAAAACGCAAGAATGAAATGCATTCAAGTAATATGAACATCACGTGTTTTCTCAGAAACTGTTTGCTCCAGACGCACCAGATGCTTTGTGTCATGACATTACTTTATCAACTCTCTACAACGACCTTATGGATCATGGTACACACTATTCATAGAAGATGGTTATTTTGAACGAATAACATTTTTTTTCTTTTTGATTTCGCACGCGTCGCGCAAAGTTTAACCCATTACCTCCCATAATTAACTGGAATTTTTTTTATCAAACTTTGATTTCTAGCATAAAACAGCCTTAGAAGACACTGGAATGATCAAAATAACATTTCAAAATAACATTTTAAATAGAAATAAGCGAGATATTGGGTAAAAAAATTAGCAAACCTCATTTGAATATCAGAGAAATATACCTTTTGTTATTTAATTGATTCAGTCATATAACAGCTGTCATGCTAGGGCACCACCTTTAAGAGACATTTTTAGTCGAAATAATCGATCCCCCAAGGCTTATAATTTGTAAGCCTAATACTTATTTTATGTGTCCCTTATTGCCCAACCGCTAAGTTACGGAGACGTAAACATTCCAGGACCGATTGTCAAGCGGTGATACGGACGTGTGTGTGTATATATATATATTTATATTCTCGTTTTTCTGCTTTGCTCGTTTTGTAGAAATAAAAGCAGCCATTATCACTGAGTTTTAACGTTCTAGCTCACTTCCGCTGTTTGCAGCATCGCTAGAAAGAAAGATTTGTAGCTTCTAGTCATCGCATTGAGCATGACGGAGAAAGTTGAGCAGAGAGCGTAGCTTGGGGAGCCTTAAGGGAAGTCCGCACTGAGCGGCACATTTCATCCTGTTGTGGGTTATTGCTTTGAGCAATATGTGAATTTTGTGGAGTCCGGGTGCAGCAAACGGAAGGGCTGCTCCGGGCGGTGCACACTCTAGCGACGCTAGTGCATACCTACATACATATATAGTGAATTTGTCTGTGTTAACTACATCCCAAAGATGGAGCCGTCTATTTTTGTTGGAAACCGGCTCTCTCCTCAGTTGGAGATATAAAATAATTAAAAATAGAAGAGACATACATATATACATGCATGTATATATACATACATATATGTATACATACATACATACATATAAGTACTGATACATCGACACGGTGGTGCACCAGCATGACCGCAGCCGCAGCCACTTGGCTGAAACACATAAATAAAAAAAAAAAAAAAAAAAAAGACTCAAAACTAAGATATGCAAATAAAATACAGAGAGTAACATAGTGAGAGTTACAGTGAAAGAGAGATGGAAAGAGAAAGAGTTACATAGGGAGAGTGTGTGTTACAAAGGGAGAGAGAGAAAATGTGTGTTACTAAGAGAGAGAGAGTTAGTTAGAGAGTGTCACATAGAGAGTTACAAAAATATCAACATAACCTCTCTAGCAAAATCGAAAGATAAAATTGAAACAACCGAATTAAATGCGTCGATATACTTAGCAAGGTTGTGAAATGATTGCGGAAATAGTGTGATCGTTTTTTAAATAAGACAAAAAGAAGAAAAATTAATTTGTATTCTCACTTAAGAGAAAAAACTGTGTCCATGACACATTACAAGACCGCCAAACTAAATGACGGAGTAGGGACGAATAGCCATGACACAACGCACCCTGCTAAAGTTCCCCACGTCTCTAGATGCTGATATCAAATGCATTCACTTAAAATTCTATCAAATAATAGGATAGACCTCGTAGAATGGAGACGATTACATTGAGGCGCCAGCAACGGAAATGTAGTTAAGTCAGCGCTAACGCATATAATGTAAAGCAGTATCTGCAAAGCTAACTAGAATAAATTATACGGTAGGGAAAAGCAATATTAGTCACCGACTAATATTATTTTTATTGATTCCAACTATAAATATATTTGTTATTGCCTTTTACTTAGAGTTTGCATATCTACACAAAGACAATCAGTCTAAATATCATTGTAAACACCTATTTTCCGTTCGACTCGTTCACGTTTTATTATATCCTTACAGTCTGGAGTTGTGAATCTACACAAAAGCAAAAAACAATTAGATTTAAATTACGGTAAATACCTGTTCTCCATTTTCATTCTAGTTTACTTATCATTGCATAGAAATAGAATATAAATGGGATTTTATAAGGAAAATCAAAAGCTGCTTATTGCGTTGTATTTCGTATTTTGTATTCAAAATTCGTTGCATTGAGAATAAAATCGTTCCCGTGTGTTCGATTTTAACTCAATTTCACAAGACAAAGTATAGTCGTAAACTCTGAAGTGTTACTTTTATTTTTACAAATTTAAACCTAAGAAATATATAGATCTATTCCAGGATATCTTGACCAGGTTTTTTCGATATTCAGTGTTTATATGAAATCTGTATCAAAGGTTTTAGTAGAAGTACATGCACACAACAGTGGTCAAAAAAATTAACTGATTTAAATATGATTTAAAAAGAGATAAAATAATAATAAATGTAACAAAAGAAGGCACATGCAAAGATGTGTGATTAAGAAAATCGCTTTACAATCACGTGGTTTTCAGTTCAGACTCACGGTGCGCTTCCTTGTGCAATTCAGTTTTAAAATATGAAAACACCTCTGAGAGCTGTTTCGAATCAGGAATTTTTAGGTAATTAGGTTATAAAATTAAAATCATTATAAGATGAATCTCTTCAGAGGTAGTAAAGTTATACCGATTAGAAATACATGTTAAGATAACGGCTATAAAACCGATAACTGATGGCATATATACAAAAAGAGTCGGTTACAGAGGACTAAATCTGACATAGGGGGAGAAGGTAGTATATATTTTACTTACAGAAAGAAAAGAAACGATTAATATAATATCATAGGGTATAGAGAAGGAGAAAAAAAAACCGGAAAACAGGAAGCAGAAATATTCATGTATTTATAAATATATAATTATAATAAGAAAAATAACTTATTATTTATGTTTATAATAATAATGCAACAAAATTTAATGTAAATAAATAAATAGCAAGTCTAGGATAATATTGGAAGAGAAAATATTAAAAATACAAAATATATCCATACATCCCTCAAGAAAATTTATTTCAAGCAAAGGTAAAAAACAATAATAATAAACTATTAGATAGGAAAGAAAACTAAAATATGGCAGTGGAGACAGACAAGGAAACCGAATGTTTGTTTAAACATTGAGGGTCCTATTTATGGGAGCAACTGCTTTGAAGACGCATTTTGTCATTGAATGCTTAAAATAAGGAGTAGATAGACATCTGACAACCGATGAAGGGTCCTTTCTCTGTGTTTAGTTGTCCTGTCATCCATTTTTCTCGTTGTTTATGTATTTCATGTTATTTGCACTGTTGGTGACGTCCTGAACCCATATATGCATGTATATATATTATTTACTATATATATATATATATATATATATATATATATATACACATGATATATACAGGAATTAATCTGTTGCTTCTCCTAAATATCAATATATATATATATATATATATATATATATATATATATATACATGATATATACAGGAGTTAATCTGTTGCTTCTCCTAAATATCAATATATATATATATATATATATATATATATATATATATATATATATATATATATATACATGATATATACAGGAGTTAATCTGTTGCTTCTCCTAAATATCAAAATATATATATATACATATATATATATATATATATATATATGACATCAACAATATAGACTGTTCGAGAAACTTCAATCGCAAACACACACACGTGCGCGTGTGTGTGTGTGTGAGAGAGTGAGATTGAAGTGTTTTGAATAGTCTTCGCTTCAGAGATACGGTTTAACATATGCACGATTAAAATTTGACATAATTACACATTTCTTTGATAAGCTAGCATTTTGCTAGCTTTGATAAAGAATCATTTGTTGTCTTCACAACGACAACAACAACAATGCTAGCTTACACAGACATATAAATGAGTAAAATTTAAAAACAAAAACAAAAGAAAAAATAGTCGTATAGGAACATTTATAAAATTACGTCAAAAAAACTTTAGAAAAGCAATCACGTGTAACAAATATATAAGCAAATAGTTTCTTTCCTCTACGAGAATCTATTTTTAATTAATTTTGTAATTGTTTTGATATTTTTTTATGAATAAATAAAATTAGGCAGCGGCGGGAGCGTAATAAATATATTCTGGCCTTGAATTGAGTGATTGCTTTTGTTGATTAAGTTGTTGTTGTTGCTGGTGTTGATTTTGTGTTTTGAGTTGTTGTTTAGTTAGTTATTTTTCCTTGTAGTACAGTGTAGAAGTTATCTCCTTGAGTGGGCGAGTTTAATTAACGAAGATATAGGAAGAATCATAAATAATGACGCCTGCAAAGTAGACGAAGAACCGATAGGCAAAGAAGCCTAATAGCAAAGATAATAAAAGCGTAAGTATGTCAAAGACTGGAATGGAAAAGATACAAGAGTAAAACAAGAGACGGATATGGAGATAAACACAACAGAGAAACACCAACACAGATACGAAGATAAATACGACGGAGGGAAATAGAAACAGATATGGCGATTAATGCGACGGAGTGAAGTAGAGAGAAAGAGTGAAAGGCAGAGAGAACAAAGTGGGAGAGGGAGCAAGAGAGATTGAAAGATGTAGAAGCCGCAGACGAGCTGAAAAAGACCGTTTAAATATTAATAGATTTTTAAGAAATTAATCAAATAGTTAATCATTCGTCAGGTAAGAAAATCAAGATAAGCAAAACTGGAAACGTGTTAATAAGACATGTTGTCGTGATTAGTTCGCCTTAATTAACAACAAACTTTCTAACCTCTGATCTGGAATATCTCGTCTTATTAAATCAACAACACATTTCTCATCATCATCATCATCATCTTCTTCTTCTAGTTTTTCCTTATCTATGTTATTATATACAAACTCATTCTCTCTTCTGATGTGCAGCTATTTACAGTGACTTGTCTATTAACATCGTGGTCACAGCTAATATTTTATTCTTACTGCAGTAACTCATCTCGAAGTTGATAGTTCTTAGAACGGATAGAGGAACTTTAATACTCTCATATTTGCCCTCTATGTATATATATTCTTTTCTACTCCAGGCACAGGGCCGGAAACTTTGGGGGAGGGGGGCCAGTGGATTAGATCGACCCAGTATGCAACTGGTACTTAATTTATCGACCCCGAAACGCAAAGTCGACCTCGGCAGAATTTAAACTCGAAACGTAAAGATAGACGAAATACCGCTAAGCATTTTGCCCGGCGTGCTAACATTTCTGCTAGCTTGCTGCCTTCACATATATGTGTATATCTTAATGTGTATGAGCTCCTGTTAACTTGTGTGTGCATTAATTTACAAACACAGTGCGTGGAATGCATACACACATGCACATTATATATTGAAAGCTTATAATACAGTGTTCTCTATGTATGTCTCTCTTCGCTTGCATTTCTGTGTCTATAGATTTACAAGTTGAAATGTCACATACATATCTTAAATAACCTAAATTTCGCTTATGACTGAACATTGCTTCGCGCTGATATTGCTGTTAAGAGATTTAGGTACATGCATATGTCAATGCAAACTTTAGCTCGAAGCGAGTCTTCACAAGTATTAGATACCGTTTGACAGATGAAAGACGAATGTATATCCGTGAAGCGACTTCATACTCATAAAATATGGAAGAATGACTGATTGTGAGCATGTAATTAACCTCATCTGAAGAAGACGGCATCATATGTGACGTTTATATATATATATATATAAGTAGTTTCTCTATGAGGTTTAGTAATGGAAGAGATGAAAGGATAACATGAAGCAGGAGTCAAGTGTACAGTCTGATGAGTCAATTTGATAATGTTTGTTATACATAGTACTGTCCGAGGTCAGATTAGGTTATTCTTGGTGTTTGTTTTCATGTCGACCGGGGAGAATTGTGGAACAGGCTTTGTGTGAATAAACGAATTGTGAATAGTGTATAGTTAGCATTTTGTTTAATAAATTTGAATTGTAATGACTACAAAATTTTGCGAGCTCTGAATTGAAACTGAAGAGATTCAAGCAACGAGAAACATCTAGTTTTACATTGGTGTTTTGTGTCAGAATCCAGTGCGCTTTTGGTGTTTTTGATATATTCAAAATGTTATCAAGTGCCATGTGATTCTCGGCCAAGTTCAAAATGTCCTATGACAAAGTGTTGCATGTATTTTTAACTGGGTAGCATAAAATGTGAGTGTGTTGGCTATTAAACATATAACCGACATATCACTTCCTGATAACACATATAGGAGATGGATAATGTAATTCGTTTAGGAAATACCGATCACGGAAACGCATCTACTTTTCTATTGGTGTTTAACTGTAAGAATTTCACGAGTTTTTGATATGTAATTGTTACTCAAGTACCAAATGTACCACGACAGAGTGGTGTTTGTATGCTTCTTTAGGTTACGGAACGTGTGTGTATTTTTTATTATATTTTAGTTCTAATTGTTTGACCAGTAAAGCAATAACCAATATCATATTTGCTGATGTACCTGTTCCTAACAAATCAGCACGATGGATAATGTAGATTAATGAAATCCGTTTAGAACACCGAATATTGAGCATGAAGCTGAGTTTATGAAGTTGCATAGTCTGGTGCTATACAAGATATTGGAAGGAGTAAGAATTTTCAGCTGATGTTCGATAGGGACTTAGAATTTATATTAAGGGGCCAGACCGAGTATGCCGCTAGGTGGGTTGTTTGAGCTCACGTGCCTATGATGGGTACTTGAATTTGTTTATTACTATGGTAATAATTGTAAATATCAAGGCCGTGAGCTGGCAGAAACGTTAGCACGCCGGACGAAATTTTTAGTGGTATTTCGTCTGTCTTTACGTTCTGTGTTCAAATTCCGGCGAGGTCGACTTTGTTTTTCATCCTTTCGGGGTCGATAAATTAAGTACCAGTTACGCACTGGGGGTCGATGTAACTGACTTAAACCCTTTCTCTGTCCTTGCTTGTCCCCTCTGTGTTTAGCCCCTTGTGGACAATAAAGAAATAGGAAACGTTAGCACGCCGGGCGAAATGCTTAGCGGTACTTCGTCAGTCTTTACGTTCTGAGTTCAAATTCCGCCGAGGTCGACTTTGCCTTTCATCGTTTCGGAGTCAATAGATTAAGGACCAGTTGCGTACTGAGGATCGATCTAATCGACTGGCCCCCAGCTGAAAAATTTCGGGCCTTGTAAATAATTGTAAATATAGGAGTTAAATATTATATTGACCAAAATAAGTATTATATTGACCAAAATAAGTATTATATTGACCAAGAAGTGTCTGTGTGTCTTTGTCATTATGTGCTTATATATATTTTATCTTATCTGTTACATTCGTTGGATTGCCGCCATTCTGGGGCACCGCTTTGAAGAGATTAGTTGAACAGATCGAAGCCACTACTTACAACTTCAAGGCTGTTATTATTCGAGAGGTTTGTTTTGCCGAATCGTTAACATACGGGGATATATTCGGAACAACAGCTCATGTCAAGCAAAATTGAGTGATAGAATAAGCACCGATCATTGTAAGAAAACAATAAATAAAGGAGTCGATTCGTCCGACTAAAAATAATTCAAGGCAGTGCTCCAGTATGACCGAAATCTAATGACTGAATTAAGTAGAAGATAAAAGATAAACCAGGAGACATCTGTAAATCGAGTCAATATCTGTATGCAGTAAGATATGGCCATCGCATTAGACAATTAGTAGGTTAGTGGGTCTAGATACTCGAGATTGCATGAGAGCAGTAAGACTGTACAAGAACGGCTTTATTTTTATTTTCTAAGAATTTATTGGAATGATGAAAAGATTAGGAATAAGAAATTAAAGTATGTTGCGGTCGAGAGAGTAGCGGATCTTATAATACACTAGGCAGACATCAACACCGAATCAGAATTAATAATCGGACGCTGAGATAAAGTAGATGTAATTAGACAGCTATACAATTAGATTAATACATTTACATACGTCATACGTGTGTCTAGGTCTATGTATATCGGTATAGTTATATACATATAGACACACAAACATAGATGCACATAAATATCTATATCTATATCTGTATGTATGTATGTATGTATGTATGTATGTATGTATGTATGTATGTATGCATGCATATGTGAGTGGTATGTGTATGTGTATGTACTCAGAAATATTTATACACATAGACATATACACACACAAATTAAAATCTTCATATATATATATTTAAACACAGAAAGCACACTGACAGATGTATGTGCATGATAAACATACAATTATGCTCATTTATATGTCTACGACTACATTTATGCATACGCATATATACGGGCGTGTGTGTGTATATATATATAGAGAGAGAGGGATATAGGGAGTCACACACCCATATATGTATGTATTTGGGTTTGTAAGTACGTCCGTGGTGATTTGGCGGGTTTTATATAACCCTTGTTTCTCCAAGCAATCTGTGGGCTCTGAGCACATGTCCTCTTATTTTAATTTTGTGTACATTAAATGATACATATCTTTTCTCTGGATCAATTTTATTTTTCATTTATCTTACCGCAACAGAACAGTAAACTATATTATATATATGTGTGTGTGTACACATATATATATATATATATATATATGTATATGTGTGTGCGTGTGTGTGTGTGTGTGTGTATATACATATATATATTATATGTGTGTGTGTGTGTGTGTGTGTGCATATACATATATATATATTATATATATGTGTGTGTGTGTGTGTGTGTGTATACATATATATATTATATATGTGTGTGTATGTATGTATGTATGTATGTATATATATATGTATATATATATAAAATTAATGTTAGTGCTATGAACTTCGTGGGTATTCCAAGAGAATTTTCCTCAGCTATTTTGTATGCAAGACATACAGGTAGTAGTAGTAGTAGTAGTAGTAGTAATAGTAGTAGACATACAGTTGTAGTTGTAGTAGTAGTAAGAATGACAATGTCGATACCACAAAATACGTAGTTTTGAGGATGAAGTTGATGAGGAGGAGCAAGAGGAAGGGGAGAGGAAAAAGAAAGTGGAGGAGGAGAAAGAAGAATGAGGAGGGGAGTAGAAATAGAAGGAGGCATGAGGCGGAGGAAAGGCATGAGGGGGAGAGGAGAAAGGGGAGATGGAGAGGGAGGTGGTAGAGAGAAAAACAAGGAAGAGAGAAAAACAAGGACGAGGGATGAAGGATGGAAGGAAATGGAGAAAGAAGAAACAAAGAGGAGAGAGAGCAGAGAAGGGTGGAGGGGAGGAGGAGGAGAGGAAGATGACAATGATGATGATAATGACAAGGATGATGATTATGATGACTACGACGATGATGCTTTATACGAGGATGACGACGATGATGATGGTGATGATGATGACCTTGATGATGATGATGATGAAACGACATTCCTAGTGGCTGTTGTGTTACGAGATTACAGAAGAAGGTAAATTGTACTGTCTTGGGGAAGCAGATATCCCATAATTAATTGCTTATGCCTGAAGTTTTTTCGTAATCCTGAACATGGTTAAGCAAATCTCGTCACAAGGGAACGAGATTGACTTGACTTAGTAAACTATCCAATGTTTGTTTTGTCTCTTTCACCATGAGACAACACAGAAAATAATTTAAAATATACAGCAACAACAATACCAACAATAACAACAGCCACAACAATAACAACAACAACAAAAAGACATGCGGAACAAACAGATATTTGTATGTTTGTGTCTCCCTTGTTTCTAGACGTTTTAGTAAATATCTACGCTGTCGGTTTTTATAGCATCTCTATCTGCCTCTATGTGTCAGCCTCTGCCAATATATATATATATATATATATATACACACATATATGTAAAGGTAGGATCCAAGAATCAAGGTGTAGGAAGCTAGTGAGCTTCAATATGTGCTTATATGTGTGCGTGTGTACGTGTAACATTTTACATGTATACATGCATACACAATCAGACGAGTATATGTATATTTATATACATATACAAGATTGAGTATTCGAATAAGAATGTATATTTATATATAGGTATACAAATGCATGTGTATAGGTGTGTGTGTATGTGTATATAATTGCGTGTATACCTACTTATTTTGGTAGTATTATATATAAATATGAATATATGAATAAATATATACATATATATGTAACTATAATTGTACATATATATATATGTGTGTGTGTGTGTGTGTGTGTGTGTGTGTGTGTGTGTGTGTGTGTGTGTGTGTGTGTGTGTGTGTGTGTGTGTGTGTGTGTGTGTGTGTGTGTGTGTGTGTGTGTGTGTGTGCGCGTGCGTGCGTGTGTGTGTGTGTGTATGTGTGTGTATGCATATATATATATATATATTTTTATAGTTGAAATTTACAGAAAAAGGAAAGATGAAGACGGTGTATAAACAAGTAGGAGTAATGGTTTAACGCTCGGAAAGATGAGAAAGTCCTTTACGTTTCGAGCCTACGCTCTTCAACAGAGAGGAACACGAGAAATATATATATATATATATATATATATACATACATGTATATACATACATGTATATATGTATGGGAGTCACGTCCTTTAACATTCTTCAGTAAATTCATCTCCACACAGCCGCATACTTTCTGTTTTTATATAGGTGTGTGTGTGTGCGTGGTGTCTATGCGTTTGTGTGTGCTTGTGTGTGTATGTATGTGTGTGTGCATGTGTACACTATTTAATAAACGCAGTATCTTAAACGTACGTATATATACATACACACACACACATATATACATGCGTGCGTGCATACATACATACACTTATACATACATGCATACGTACATACACATATACATAATTGCATGCATACATAATACACACATCTAGATTGCCAAGCTTTTACAGTTTCGCAGAAATGGCAAACATGTATTGACAATATGGGTGCATACTTTGGCTGAATAAAACTATTCCTTCTATTTATAAAACATTAGCAAGCTTTTTTTTTCTTTTCTACAAATTTCATACTTGATGACCTAATATATATATACAAACACACACACACACACAAGCATACATATAAGAGCATATATATATATACAAACATACATACATGTGCATACATTCATACATACATACATATATCGACTAAAACGTATTCAAATTAGATTTTTCGAAAATTATTCTTAATTAGAGAAGTATTTCGTTTCGAATATTAATCGTAAGATATTCAGAGGATATATTATCTCAACAACGTCAAGATAAATTTAAATGTGAATACAAAGCTGGAGAATTGTTTAATCGATCCATTAATAATGTTGACGCTATCTCTGTGGCAGACAAGAAAGAACCGTAGCTAATACAGCGACCCTTGCTTACATAATTTCTTTTGATTTCAGAATATGCTTTCAGATATTTCATTGAACATTTTCTAGAAATAAAAGGTCTTCGAACATGTCATTCACATTGAGAAAGTCGACCTGGAGATGGTAGGAATTCTATTGTTTCTGAACATTATAAAGGGTAACAAATGAATATCTTTCGGGGAAATACGAGTGCATTATCGATGTGCTATAATACATGGAGTCTAAAAATGACGTGTTTTAAGAGTTTTGCACAAGGCTGCTTAGGCAATGTCAGAGAGGACAACAGAATTTCAAATATAAAACAAAAACAACAAAAGCAATAAGCCCATTCACTTAAGCAAATATTATATACGTTTATATATATACATGTGTGTGTGTGCGTGTATGTGTATATATATATATATATATATATATAAGGAAAAATATACAGGGCAGGAAAATTGTAGAACTTGTTCTACCAGTAGCCAAGCATGCAGAAAATAGTCAATAGACTATATATTATTCATATAAAATTAGTGTACATTTAAACACAAAAGAGGTGACCCTAACAGGACACCTAACATGCTAGAAGGAGCAGTCAAAATCCAAACCACAGTTAGGAGTAATTTCGAAATTGCCCCTAACCGGGGTTTGAATTTTGATTGCTCCTTCTAGCATGTTAGTTGTCTTGTTAGGGTCACCTCTTTTGTGTTTAAATGTACACTAATTTTATATATATATATACATATATATAAAAGACAAAATAGAGTGAAAAAACTACAGAAGGCTTGTGTTATATGGTTAAAGAATATATTTAAATCGTTATGTTAGAAACATTTTATAAAATTTTGCGTAGGCGCAGGCATAGCTATGTGGTAAGAAGCTTGTTTCCCAACCACATGGTTCCAGGTTCAGTCCCACTGCGTGGAACCTTTCGCAAGTGTTTTCTATTATAGCCTTGGAACGACCAAAGCCTGTAATTTGGTTCGGTAGATTTATATATGTATGTGTGTGTGTGTGTAATGTACAGTAATGTGACAGAAAATTCAACAAAAACATGTACTCCATCTGGTGAGAGATAGATATGATTTATTTAAAGAAAACCTTAAATGTGAAAGTGCTACAAGTTGCATATGTTGAGAAATACGTCAAAGATATTCCTAAACGTTATTTATCTAAAGAACACAATACATGTTTTTACGTGCTACAAATAGTTTCACCACCTTTCTTCCACCCGTTTAATTTTCTCTGTTGTTTGTACTCTGTGTAACAAATATCTATATATCTATATATTTTACTTCAATAGTCATCGTCTTAAAGCCTCCATTTTTGCCGCCTCACGTTTTTCATATCTACGTATATATATATATATATATATATATATATATATATATATATATATATATATATATATATATTGTATTTAATATATCTAATTTGTTTATCCGCATGCTTACATACACACATATATTTATTCATACGTACGTACATATATACACCCATACATATGTACATACATACATACAAAAAAAATTAATTACGCAGTTAACCATGCTCATATATTGAGCTGACTGTGAGACATTGACGGTGACATAGCGTTATAAGAAGATAGAAACTTTGTCTCCAATAGAAACGTGAGTTTGTGTGAGAAAAAGAGAGAGAGAGAGGCACATAGACGGATACAGGTAGACAGGCACAGAGAAGGATAGAGGGATACGAAGACAGGGATAGACGGAGGAAAAAGAGAATCTGATGTGAATATTCAAAGGGGCCGCGGATTGTGATCACGTGTCAATTGTTATAAATGTCGGGAATTCCTTCATGGTTTTCTCTATTCAGAAATGTACTTGTGACCGCACGCACGCACGCACGCACGCACGCACGCACGCACGCGCGCGCGCATATATAACGTGTGTATTTACTGAGTGTTTGTGCAAGTGGAAAATTCAAAGTAATTAGATAAGAAGAGGCCTGAGTTTAATGTGGAGAATAAATGTAATTTATTCTGTGTATACTTAGCTCATTTCAATTTACCCGTAAACATATACTTTAAGTAGAAATACTTGTAAACAGAGAATCTGGTACACACACAATTTTATATATACATATATATATATATATATATATATATATATATATATATATATATATACATACAGAGAGAGAGAGAGAGATAAATACGCAAATACATAGTTAATTAGATAGATAGATAGATAGACAGAAAAGCAAACAAACATACATAGTGACAGACAGACAGACAGTAAGTTAGATAGATAGATAGATAGATAGATAGATAGACAGACAGAAAAGGAGACAAACATACATAGTGACAGACAGTCAGATAGATAGATAGAATGGAAACGATATACGCACATGTAACTGCCTATCTATTTCAACTTATCTAGGGTTGTACATAGCTACGTGTATGAGTTTAGCTTCCTCTAAGTAACGTGAAGATAAAAGGCAGTAGTTAAAGACAACCCAAGCAAGGCGAATAAGAGAAGCATACGAAAAGACAATAATTTCATACGTGGGAAAGAATCGGATGGAAACATATTTGGTTTGAAGAAACGTAAGATTCTTTATTGAAAGCCATTTCCAGTTACCGCGTCACATCCTTTCAGAACTAATTCAATCATAGAAACGCAGCAGAGGGACATAAGAACATACTTTTCTCTGGAAAACAAACTTGGAGGTTGGCTGATACATGAGGGCATTCGAAAATAAACGGGGAATGATCAGTAATGGTGGAAATAGTAGATATATCTTTACATCCATCTTCCGTGTTTGCTGATATGTGTGTACTGGCTTTTGGATATATCTCTCTATATATGTATCTATCTATCTACCTATCTTAGTGTCACTCTCTCCCCCCCTCTCTCTCTCTCTTTCGCCCTATCTATCTATCTATCTATTTATCTATCTGTCTCTCTGTCTATTTTTTTATCTGTCTATCTATCTATTTATCTATCGATCTCACTATGTATATATGTATATAACAAACCTTGGTTGGAGAATAAACCAATTTAAGGTCATCCAACTAATATATCACATCTCGAACATTTAATCACATATGAAAAGAAACATAATGATTTTTCTATACATAGAATACGGATGTACAAAATCACGGAGATGAAACAATTCTTTATTTAAATCAGAACAGAGAAAAGAAAAACAATTAAATTATTTAGTCATTACAGGGAATTGAAACCGACGAGGCTGAATTTACTTTAATACAGCAACCTGTATAATTAAAATATTTTTTTTCTCTGTTCTGATTTAAATAAAGAAAAGAAAGAGAGAAGGAAAGGGAGGGAAAGGGAATTGTTTGAATATTTGGGCTGGTCTGTGTATGATATCTTATAAAAGAAAACATGCAATGATGCATCGCTTTCTCCAAAGAAATCTCTTTTTGTGAGTTATTGTGAATACTACTGCGATACTATGTGAAAACTGTGTGAATCACTGTAAGTTATCTCTGTGAATAATTGTGAATTTATTGTAACGTTTCGCGCGAACCGCAGCATTTTTCTCCCCAGCTGTGGCGAGTGGTAGTGTCTCCAGTATGGAGAGCTACGCCAGGGCTGCTGCGGCGAAGAAGCCGGTGCCGCTGGAAGCTAAAATGATCGAGGTGGATATGGAAGGGGCGAGCAGAAGCAAGAACTTGATACAGGTAGAGGGAGACTCATTTAAATTATCCGCCCTCCAAAAGAGACCAAGGAAGACAAGACGCTGAGGACAGTTGTGTACCGTATACAGGCTGTCGAAACCTGTAAAATTGAAATGGTGACAGAAGAAGAAATTGAGGAGTGCCTGGGTGATATTGCAAAACAGGCCACGTATATCGGCACGGTGGAGGTGAGTTTTGCCACTAAAGAAGAGGCAACCAGGCACGCTACCACCATATTGAGAACACAAAAGATCACACTGCTACCCAGTTACAGGGGAAGAAGAAGCGTAAGGATACGAATACCAAGAGTGCCACCAGAAATTAAACCGGAGTGGTTAATTGCAAAAATTCTTGCTGCAACCAAGGGAGATCCAGAAATGGGACCAGCGGCGGAAACAGAAGTGCGCAACTGGTGGAGATTTGGATTCGAAATGTGGATTTTTGCCACATTCGAGGACATAGAGAGAATTCCCTACTGCATGGAAGTGGAAGATATGTGTATGAGAGTACAGTAGAACAATCATTCGTCTTTATAAAGTTCTCCCCTCGTATTCGAGTTTTTCCCTAATGTTTTTTCTAAACGAGGGTTTATTTATTGTTAAACATTACGCTCTCTCTCTCTCTCTC
The DNA here is from genome assembly GCF_046866305.1 of Octopus bimaculoides. Classification (NCBI taxonomy): domain Eukaryota; kingdom Metazoa; phylum Mollusca; class Cephalopoda; order Octopoda; family Octopodidae; genus Octopus; species Octopus bimaculoides. The sequence continues at coordinate 9,304,981 of NC_142948.1, read as the reverse complement.
TACTTCTTCCGTCTCCGTCTGTCCATTTTGCTATTGTAATCCAACTCCTTAGCATTAATCCTTATTTAATTCATACATCTATGAGTTTCGTATCGTCGGTTTTTCATCCGCTAGCGCACCGACTGACCTTCATGTGCTTCTCTATTACAGAATTCAATCCCTTCTCTTGACTTCATTTTTCTTAGATGCTCTCTCAGCACATTGTTATTGTATTGATTTCCTTTTCAACTCCACAGGTAGAGTTTCCGATGTTCAATCACAGAAGAAATGGGAATTGAAGAAGGTCACGTAGTTAAAGAGAAACCTCTTATACACCGGCGAACCCCATTTCCTTGTGTCTCGAATCTGATATCATTCGTTTAGTGCACTGTGCACTTTACTTTCCATACCTGTTCTGTAGTTTTCACACTTTCCAAAATTTATCCACATATCATCACTACACCCGTTTCTCTGCGTGTAAAAAGAGACGAAATTATAAGAATCATTATATTAATAATAGTTTTTGTAATCTAAATAATAATAATAATAATTTTAAAGAATAAAGACTGGCAAGGTGTCGAAATGTCGTTCTACCAATAAAATATCAATTGCAATCGCACCGAACTCTTCGTGTTGTATAGTAGTAGTAATAATAATAATAATAATAATAATAATAATTAGGAATAATAGCAAAACGGGCTGATTGCTACCTAGCTCAGGTACCAGGAAACCCCAAAATGGCAGAATTTCAAAAGACAGTGCACATGGGAATCATTAGTAATACTGATGGTATTAGTAGTTAATGTAGTGGAGGTGGTGGCAGTGGTGCCTATTGTAGTAGTAGTTGTAGTAGTCGCAGCAGCAGTAGTAGTAGTAGTAGTAGTAGTACTAGTCGCAGCATATATATATATATATATATATATATATATATAGAGAGAGAGAGAGAGAGAGAGAGAGAGAGAGAGAGAGAGAGATAGCTGAAATCTAATAGTTCCCTCACTTTTATGAAATAGATTATACATTAGAAAATAACTCATTTAAAACACAAGTTATGGAAACACGATTCCAGTTTTGGTGTTGTTCCTGCTTCTCCTGTCACTGCTGTTATTTTCCTGTTTAGCTCCGACCATTGCATCATTGAACAGGCCAACTATCAATCATTTTAACTATATAGTTTTGCTTCTTTCTTTTTTTTGTTCCTTCATTGTTTTCTTCTCTGTCACTTGTTACTGTGTTCATAACTTCTCGAATGTTAGTGATATTTGCTGCAAGATATACGATATCTAGTTTTAGTTTATCAAACGATCGCCTTGAGGATATCGCATCAGTTTGTTCAAGTTCAGGTGCCCTCGTTTTTTAATATTGCACGAGGTGTTCGAACAATATTTCTTTATAAAATGTTATTCTTTTCTACTCTAGACACAGGGCCCGAAAAAATTTTTTGGTGGTGGGAGGGGACCAATCAATTAGATCGAACCAGTACGCAACTGGTACTTAATTTATCGACTCCTGAAAAGATGAATGGCAAAGTCGACCTCAGCGAAATTTGAACTCAGAACATTAAGACAGACGAAATACCGCTAAGCATTTCGCCCGTCATGCTAACGTTTCTGCCACCTTACCGCCTTCTTTCTGAGATGTTATTGTGTGCGTTTAGCAGGACATACATCCACTATTTTTTTATTAGCAAAGGCGAGGAAACTACACCGGTGCGTTCAAGTTAATGTACCCATAATTTTGAATGTTCCATTATGATTTCTAAGAATACAGGAGGTTAAAGAAAAATTCTGAAATTGCGAGTATCCCAGTTCTCTCCTTGAGGTTTTTTAATAAGCAGTCGGCCCCGTTCAGTGATTTTATTTAACAGCTACGGTATTATAATTGTATTTAGGTAATAAAATAATTCGCCTTATAAATAAATTATTGCTGGGATGAACGGTTCCATGAGAATTGACCGTTTCTACTTTATTTATGAGAAATTCATAATTTTCTCTTTCTTTTGTCCCCAACTCTGAATGGAATCATAGAGTCGCCGTCGTTAACCTCAGTGTTTTTTCAGTGAGTTTCATCATAGTTCTGTAGGTTTTATTGTAGTTGAGCTGATTGAGAACGTGAGACACGGAGGAAAATAGAAAGAGAGAGAAAAAAATACTTTCTACAATAGACACAAGCCAGATATTTTAGTGGAAGAGGCGAGTAGTTTACAGGTTCTAATGTTCAACTGGAACTTACTTTATAGTCCCCGAAGCGATAAACAGCAAAGTCGGTTTCAGAAACTGAATTCGATTCCAGTGTTCACTCTGCAAAGGTTTAAAGGTTAATTTGAGCTCGTTTGTAATTGAACTCAAACAGGGACGAAACGATTAAGAAGGAATTCTAGTTGACAGACACTCAAATGATTCGTTGGTCGACGCAAGGTTATAGCAGAAGACACTTGCCCAAGATGCCACGCAGTGGGACTTAACCTGGAACCATGTGGTTGGTAAGCAAACTACCTACCACACAGCCACTTTTGGGCCTCCAAACAGCCATATTATGCAGTTCTATATTTAAGAGGTGAGGAATTAACGCAGATGTTAATAAAAGGAAATTCAAGATCTACAAATCAGAATTTAGTATACAAGATTTAAGGCGAATACGACTTATCCAAAATACTACACCGGTAAAAGAATTGATCGATGTAACTACCAGTTAAATCAACGAGTTATTGTTATATAGTTTTGTTTTTTTAAATACTGACTCTTTGAAAATGCTATAACTTCAGGTTTCATTAAAATAATCTCTGTTATTTAAAACAGTGAAAAAGAAATTCAACGATGTACTAAAAAATATTGAGAATTTCAAAAGCGTTTTTAAGATCTCATTGAATCATTTCAAGAGTACAGTCTTCAAGTCAACTATTTCTGTGCAGTTTCCTGTAACAGAAGATTATGACGCTTTTATGTAATTTTGTTGAGCTAATGATTACTTCGCAAAATAATACGTTGGCACCATTTTCAAAATATTGATTTAATTAGCGCAATTTATGAAGCATCTATGATAACAGTCATAAAGAGGCGTTAAGATAAACGACATTGGTTTATATAATTTAAGTATAAATATCACACACGTACATACCCCCATATCAGATACATTTAACCTATATATATATATATATATATATATATATATATATATATATATATATATGCGTATATGTGAGTTTGTATACGTTTACATATAAACAGCGTACGTACCTCCCTACATATATATATATATATATATATATATATATAGACACACACACTCACACAAAGAAACATATACATCGTTAAAATTTAATAAAGCTGTCTTTAAATATAACCTGACATTAGACTCCTTTCTGTATTAAGAATATTTGCAATAATTCCATTAATTGGTGATTCTAGCATCTTATGATTCGATCAATTTTTTCCCACCTATTTTCGGACTTTCGATCATCTGTTACCAATAAATTTTCACAAAATTTTAACATGTTCCCAGTATTATTCCAGACACAACTCATTTTCATAATTTGTACATGGTTTATTTCCCGATAATAAATTCTCACGTGCTAATACAGCGTTATGAGTACACAAAGCATTATTCAAAGAGCCTGCATAATGCGACGACACGGTTAAAGAGCATCAAATGTAATCGTATCCTGGAGCTGTCCAAAATTTCCAATTAGGCCTGATTTTGAACTCAGAATTATAACAGATATGCCAGCCAGCCGCTGCTTGGGTTGATTTTTCTTCTCTACCCAATACATACAGTAGAACCTCGGTTTTCGAATTTAATTGTTTCCTGAAGGCATTCATCACCCGAAATGTTCGTAAACCGAAATTATTTTTTCCCATAGCAAATCCGTAAGAAGGTCTGCGAACTCGAGCAGGGACGTGTACTGAGCGAAAGCTAGACAACAACTGACGCTCCCCTGTTGATACTCTTAGATTTTTCCATTAATACAATGGAAAAAGCTTTGAAATCCCGCGTAAGGAGGATTTCACATTCATACTTTCGAAATCGCTAGAATAGATCAGCATTCAAGTTCTGATGCTATTCATATCGTCTAACCACATCTCGAAATTGATGGTATTGTGCATATTCGTTATTCGTCTTGCATGTTCGTTATTCGAGATGGTGTTCATCACTCAAGACATTTTATGTTCGAAAAATTGTTCCAAAGCCGATTTAACCGTGATGAGAATAGTTCGTAAACTAGGTTCCACTGTTTTGTGTTTTAAAACAGTACATTCATAAAGGATTTTATCTCGGATGTGATCTACATTAATTTGCCTGTTAGTGAGGTGTATACATTAGGTATGATACATAGATGGTTCTTTTAAATAGTCTTTTAGCGTGATTTAGTTTATTGCACAGTTATATTGTCTACCAGTTTAATTTCTTTGCTTCTAGCCTCATCGAAAAACTAAGCTAAGAGTACTAGATTCCTTGAAAGAAAGCAGCTAATGTATACGAAATTAAGGACGGAAAACGGAGAAATGGTACACAAATGCAAATAAAAGACATTAACAACAGGTGTCTTTCGACTAATGACGAATTAAATTAAGCTGGACTATAAATTAATTCTCTGAAAATTGAATCTGACTTTATTAGTCATATCAAGGAGATCAATTTCGGAATAATGATGACGTTCTAAATCCAAATTGTTTTGCAATTTGTGAAAGACATATTGGAAGCAATTACACGTGGATTTAACTTTTGAACGTGACATGCAGCCTCCTAATAATTTATTCTACAGTTGGAATCTATAGTCAAAGAGATCTTTTGATCATAGAATTATATACATTGCCTTATGCAATGGATGTTATCACTGCACTTACTAATAAGATCTTTACGAAACGATTGTTGGAAAGGCCAGGAGGAGAATAAGGAACTCTGCAGAAGTTACATATGCAGTTCGGTTCCCTTCTATTAATATAATTCTATAGAGTGTTAAGCATGAAAATTAAATATATAATACCCACGTTGAGCTATTTTATGTAGTCTAATATGAAGTTTCGTGTAATTCCAAAACTTGCCTTCGTTGGAAGCATGTCACGTGGTCATGCAAACTCACAGAATATTTGTGAGTAAACAGTTGTGGTGATGGTGTTGAGTGTGGTGATGGTTGTGATGGTGGTGACAATGTTGGTAATGGAAGCTGTTGCGATGGTGGTGGTGGTGGTGGTAGGTTATTCTGCTCTGATTGTTTTTGTTATAGTACGTTTGCGATATTCATTAAGTCGGTGATCATGGATGCAGGACAACTTGATGATGATGATGATGATAAAGGGGAGGCATTGCTTGCATAAACGCCGCTACCAATTCATATACATATGTATATACATATATGTATTTATATATGTATATATATGCACGCACATACACACACATATGCACATATATAAGGGTGACAACGCCGGTTATTTTATATTTATAGGCGCACAAACACACATTTATATACAAACAAAAACATATATATGGCTATATACATATGTATACACACACATAAACACAGACACAGGCATATATATATACATACATACACACATACATACATATTAACATACATACATATTAACATACATACATATATACATACATACATATATACATACATAAATACATACTTACATACATATATACATACTTACATACATACAGGTATATATACATATATACATACATGCATACATACATACATACATGCATATACATATATATATACATACTTACACACATACATACATACATACATCCAACCGTGTCAATGCTGATGTTGCTCGCTTGCTTGCTTGCAGTGTAATATTAGCGATAATGCTTCAAGAAACCTTCGGCTCTTTCATCAACCTCGACGTATATCATTAGTGAAAGTGCAATGGAATTTACGTTGGAGAAGCTTTATTGCTCTGAGACTACCTGACATGGCTTGTGGTGAAATATGAACCCATAATCTCTTTAATACAGATAACGAAGCAAACTGAATGATTTGTACACGTCCAATTGTCTTGGAGATCAACGAGATAATGTGGCGAGTGCTATTCCTTTATCATAGCTTAACTGTCATGATTTATAACGTTGGATTAACAGCGGACGGTAATGCCGTCTATAAATTCGAATGATAGCTGTGCCGACCGAGGGAAAATTTTATCATTGCTAACATTTCATATAATGAGGATAATAATAATATTAATAATAGTAATAACATCGACCAATGATGATGATGATAATAATAGTAATAGTAATGATAATAATAGTAATAGTAATAATAATAATAATGATAATAATAATAGTAATAATAATAATAATAATGATAACAATGATAGTAATAGTAATAATAATAATAATAATAATAATAATAATAATGATGGTTGTAGTGATGGTGGTGGTGGTGATGTTGATGAGAAGAATAGCAACAACACAACAACACGAACAAAAATCAACAATGAAAATATTAGGAACAACAATGAGAAAAATATTAGAAAAAATATACAAAGACAATGATGAACATGATGATGATGATGATGCCGACGACGATGATGGCGGTGACGGCAAAGTGAGTTTTTTTTTCTGTTTTTACCAAGCTGCAAAGTTGACAAAGGGTAATGATTCCTAGCATTAGCTCAAGAGAACCAAATTGATGACAACGATGTGGAAGACGATAATGTTACAACACCTACGACGGTGATGATGATGATGATAGTTATTGTGTTATTATTATCATCATTATTATTATCAGCATCATCTTCATCATTATCATTTATTATTATCATCAATTTTTGTATTAGAGCAAAAACCAATAACAACTACATATAACGATAAAGATGCCGCTGCTGATAATCATAGTAATAATAATAATAATAATAATAATAGTAATAATGATGATGATGACTAACTGCCAATCCGTCCCTTGATCACAATTGTTCAAAGGTGCCCGGAATAGTATAAATAAAAACGCCTCTACAAAACCTTTATGAGGCTGACTTGATCGCGAGGGAAAAGAAAATAACAATTAAAAGCATTACATAAAGGAAAAAAATATTGACTAAGGTGTTGGGCCGTCTGTCTTGGGGGAATCTAAGGACTCCTTGATTTCAGAAACCATACCCATCTAAAGCAAGGGATTTCTTTCAATTGTTATTCTCCGATAGAGTATCGAACCCTTTGCTCCTGTATCCATATCAATTTTGCTCGCCTTGCGACGAATATTTTGCAACACAGTATAAATTCCTTCTGAAGGGTAAGTGATAAAAAAAATATTGAAGAGGACATGGTTCACGTGTAAGAAATCTGTCTTAAAGCTTCTCAGTTGCGTTCAACACGGGACTCTTACACAATATTGACCAGACGGAGTAAAAGTGTACGGCCCTCCAGGCCATATACTGGTCACACACACACACACACATTCGCCATGATAGATCGCTAGCCACTAACCCTTTTCTTATATTCTCTACCTGTTTATTTCTGTGTTTCTTTCTGTTGAAGACTGTAGGCTCGAAACGTAAAAGACTTTCTTGTTTCTCGAGCGTTAAACTAATACATGTGTTTGTTATTTACACACCATCTTTTCTTTTTGTTTTTTGTTGTTGTAAATTCTCACTATATATATATATATATATATATATATATATATATATATATATATATATATATATATATATATATATATAGATAGATAGATATATACACATTTGTGTGTGTGTGTGGATTCGCGTGGCTTAGTGGTTAGGGTGTCAGCATCATGATCGTAAGATTGTGGTTTCGATTCCTGGACCGGGTGACGCGTTGTGTTCTTGAGCAAAACATTTCATTTCACGTTTCTCCAGTCCACTCAGCTGGCGAAAATGCGTAACGCTGCGATGGACTGGTGTCCCATCCAGCTGGGGAACACATACGCCATTGAAACCGGGGAAACCGGGCCCATGAGCCTTACTAGGCTTTAAAAGAGCGCACTTATTTATTATTTCATATATATATATATATATATATATATATATATATATATATATATATATTTAAATTCATTATTTTCTCTATCGAAAACATGCAATCTCTCCAGAGACATATAGATTTATGGATGTGACGATAGAGGTTAGCAAATGAAACTAAATGGAAGTTTTTTATACACACGCAAGGGGGTTAACCAGCTTTATTCACCGGTAAAAGCTACGACGCTACCCACTTAGATTCTATATGTCTACCAACCAAAATTTGGAAATTTACCTTTATATATACATATATACAGAAACGTATATACACATACACACGTCTATATAAATATACACAACTGATTTTGTGTTGAATGGTTCGCAGTAATCGAGAAGCTCTCCAGTTCATGTTTCATTCACGTTCACAAATTGTCTGATTTAATGTGTGCATTACAAAACATCGTTTGAAACATTTTCGTTTTGCTATAACATAAAGTTTCCATTAT
>NC_142948.1:9264065-9291565 GCF_046866305.1 Octopus bimaculoides | reverse complement strand
ATATATATATATATATACAAACATATATATATATATATATATATACAAACATATATATATATATATATATACAAACATATATATATATATATATATATATATACAAACATATATATATATATATATATATACAAACATATATATATATATATATATATATACAAACATATATATATATGTATATATATGTACACACACATATATGCACTCACATATTTGTGTGTATCTATATGTGCTTATATATTTATGTGGGTATATATATACTCATATAGATGTGTACTAAGTAGCTTGCTTACGGACCATTGGTTCTGAGTTCAGTCCTACTATGTGGCACCTTGGCCAAATGACAAGTGCTATAGCCTTGGGCCGACCAAAACCTTATGAGTGGATTTGGTAGTCGGAAACGGAAAGAAGACCGTCTTATATATATATATATATATATATATATATATATATGTTTGTATGTCTGTGTCTGTCCCCCCAACATCGCTTGACAACCGATGATGGTGTGTTTACGTCCCTGTAGTCTAGCTGTTTGGCAAATGAGACCGATAGGATAAGTACTAGGCCTACAAAGAATAAGGTTTGGGGTCGATGTGTTCGGCTAAGATGCTGAAACAAATAAATGAATAAAATAATACGTATATATATATATATATATATATATATACACACACACACACACACACACACGCACACACACATAACTACCGTCCTCCGACACAGATATATATATACGTACACACATTTACATATATTTAAACACAAAGAAATCGGCGGCCAAATGACAACAAACGAATAAGTACTTTTCATAAAATCTTTTTAGCAAAAGCAAAACCCAACTGCATCGTCACAAAGAAAAAGCGCAACAAAAAAAAATGTTGTCTATTTCAATTTGAAATTGAATTAATTGTTATTAACTGACATTAAAATTTAATATAACTGTCAACATGGGAAAATTGTATTTTCATTTGATTTGTGTTTGAGTTTCTTCCATTTTGCCTAGTTTATTTGTTTTTTTTTCTATTATAACTATTACAAGTATTTGTATTATTATTATTATTATTATTATTATTATTATTATTATTATTATTATTGTTATTCTCATTATTATTCTTATTTTTGATTTATGGTAATATTATCGTAATCACCATTATTATTATTATGGCTATCATTATTGATAACATCATTATTATATATTATTATTATTATCATTATTACTATTATTATTATTTTTATTATTGCTATTATTGTTGTTGTTGCTTTTGCTATTTTTGTCGTGTTTAGTAGTAGTAGTAGTAGTCGTGTTTCTATAGTTAATGTTTACAGTAGCAAGATCAATACTATTATTGCTATTATTATTATTATTATTATTATTATTATTATTACATGTGTGTGTAGTTCTGTCAACATGAGTAATTGTAAATTTTTGTCGTTTTTTCGCTTTAAGTTTTGGTTCAAATAGTTTTTTTTATTATTTTATATCTTTTGTTATGTGTAGTGTGTGAGGTGTATGTTTTGTTTTGATGTAATATTTCTGTTGTTCCGTTTTTTTTTTATTAATGTTTGTGTTTGTGTTATTTTGTATCATTTATTCATATTTCTACCTGTCTGTGCATTTTTCTTTATTCATTTATTTTGCGATTTGGTGCGATTTTAGCAAGATTTTCAATTATTGAGGAATGAGAAAATATGGCAGTTTAAGTTCACAGAAAATGTTATAAATGCTGCACTAAATAACTTGAATGAACCAGCGAAGCAGCTGGCTGTAGCTTTATGTATTTTCGTCAAATGATAAAAATAGCAACCGAATCTTTCTCAAATCTCACAGGACACAAGTGTCATATAAAGGAATGGGAACCGGGTTCCTTTCATTTGTGGTTAATTCAATCTTGAATGTTCCCTTGATGTTGTTTGTTGCCGACACTACTAGAATCTATTCACATTCAGATATTCAAGATTGACAGTGATGAGTGATGTATTGGCAATCGTAGTCAAATCATTTTCTAGTAATTATTCTACACCAGAAAGCATTGACATATGTTCGATATTGTAATCCTCGATACCGTAAGCTTCAACATCTTTAAAGACCGTATGAGAGTCACGACTGTGTCATTTCTGGTCATAATTCAGATTGAACGACCTTAATCATCAACATCTTCTGTCATCTGACTCAGCTATACCGCAGCACAGAAAATGCAACTAAATCACCGACTGTGCTATTAACTGGATGTATAAGTTCCATTTCGTTTTTCAGCATCATAGCTCTACAGACAATAAATGTGAAGAAGGGAGAAAGAAAGAGCATTTCACAAATTTATGTGAATCATATAAAAATGTAACAGATGACGTAAGCCTCCTAAACAGTCATAGAGACTATATGATAATGACACTAAATTGCACCAATATATGTTATATTGATAATCAAATATATATATATATATATATATAAACACACACACACACACACACACACACACACACACACACACACATGTATATATACGACGGTTTTATACATATTTCCCGTCAATGAAAGTTGACTCACAAGGTATTGGTTAGCTCGGAGTTATAGCAGAAATATCTTCCCAGATATACACAACCATGTCTGTCCTTATAATATACGCACTGTAATTGTCCAGATAGACGCTTATAGGTTATGACTACAAACATGCCTCCGTGGGACGTACTAGACTCATACCAAAGATATTCTATGACAGAGTCCACACGGTGCTATTCAACGAAAGTAACAACAACATCAACAATATCGTTATGTTTCTTAATGTAGCCAGGTACAATAAGTAGAAGAGTCCAACAAAGAGAAAACTAGATTCTATCTACTCAGCTGCAAATATCAAAAACTGTGGTAAATATCATCAGTGTGTTTATATCACTAAGAAATATATTTTACTTCTTTCCGCTTTCATATTCGACCATGCGTAAGATTATAAGTAAAAAAAAAAAAAAAAAGGCTTTACAAGCGAAATTACAAAGCGTATCATGATGGCGGTTTATCTCAACTTGGATCTTAAATTCGAATCCAATGCAAACGTTTTTTTTTTTTTCTTTTTGCAATTCTCAGCAAAGTATTCTGACATTGTATTGTAGATTACCACAGTGAGAATCAATAAGAGATCATCCAGTGAAGTTCTATACATTGCCACAGATATCTATATGAAACTGGTTATTGATGCTGAAACAGAACTTGATATTACATACACAATCATCATAGACTGATTTTTTTTTTCTCGTTGGAGTCGATATAATATTTACATACAATATATAATATTATAACCGATAGTGTCAGGTGCATCAGCAACAAGATAACGAAGAATTATAGGACATACCGTCTAATATATATAGATATATATATATATATATATATATACACACACACACTTAACTATATCTCACTATCTACCGATATATATATATATATATATATATATATATATATATATATCTACCGATATATATATATATATATATATATATATATATATATATATATATATATAGTTGTGTGTATATATATATACATGTATATATATATATATATATATATATATATATAATCTGAATATATATATATACTCTTTTACTCTTTTACTTGTTTCAGTCTTTTGATTTTGGCCATGCTGGAGCACCGCCTTTAGTCGAGCAAATCGACCCCAGGACTTATTCTTTGGAAGCCTAGTACTTATTCTATCGGTCTCTTTTGCCGAACAGCTAAGTTACGGGGACATAGACACGCCAGCAAACACAGACATACAAACACATACACACATACATATATATATATACATATATACGACAGGCTTCTTTCAGTTTCCGTCTACCAAATCCACTCACAAGGCTTTGGTCGGCCCGAGGCTAAAGTAGAAGACACTTGCCCAAGCTGCCACGCAGTGGGACTGAACCCGGGACCATATGGTTGGTAAGCAAGCTACTTACCACACAGCCACTCCTACGCCTATATAAAAACCACGCAAATATAAATATTCTTTTCTACTCTAGGAACAAGGCCCGAAATTTTTGGGAGGGGGCCTGTCGATCAAATCGACGCCAGTACGAAAGAATGAAATCAAAGTCGACCTCGGCGGAATGTGAACTCAGAACGTAAAGACAGACGAAATACCGCCCGGTGAGCTAACGTTTCTGCCAGCTCGCCATCTTTTATATATATATATATATAATGTGTGTGTATGTATGTATGTATGTATGTATGTATGTATGTATGTATGTATGTATGCTTTTATATATCATTAGGTATATTTCTCCGGCTGCGTAAAAGAAAATTGTTAGATGTCACTCAACTTCTGACTTTGTATGGTTTGTTCATCATATAATTTTTTTTATTATTATTATCGATCGAAACACACGCCCGGATACGTAAACACGCACAGATACACGGAAGATAAAAGAACACAGGCGTAATGCGTGTAGGTATATGTGTACTCACACACGAGCCTTTATATGTACATTTACATCGTTATATCTATAAATATATATATATATATATCTATATATATATATATATATATATATATATATATATATATATATATATATATATATATGTATATATATTTATATTTATAGATATAACGGTATATATGTTCGTGTGTATCTGCGTTAGACAGACAGTATATTTATACGATATATGTAAGTATATATATATATATATATATATACATACATACAATGCACACATATATATACATATATATATACATATATATTATAGATGTATAATACGTATATATATATATATATATATATATATATATATATATATATATACATGCATATCTATGTGTGTGTATTTATATACATACGTACCTACATATATATTTATACGTCAATACATAAATATATGTATATATATGTTTGTGTGTGTACATATATATATATATATATATATATATATATGCCTCAGTAAATATTATTCTTTCCCCTACGCACAAACATATACACACATACACACACACACCCTTATTTCGCTTTCAAGTGTAGATTTCAGCCCCAGGCTATCTTATCATATTTAGTGCAGAGATGTCACTGAAAAGTCTACTGTTTGCTTTATGATCATCGACCGAACTACTAAAATTTCAAATGGGTCATTAATCAGCGAATAGACATATTTGTTTTAATACTTATTGACTCACCAACGCTACAGTATTACCAACACCATCTCTGCCAGTAACACAACTATACGAGCATTATTTTTACTACTATTATTATTACTACTACTACTACTACTACAATCATATGTCTTCTTAGTTGAGACTTGCGAATGAGATAGAGGGGAGAAGGAGACACAAATACAGACAGGGTCAAAGGAATATATGTGTGTATGTGTGTGTTTTTGTTTGTGTATGTGCTATATATGTATCTATATATATATACAGAGAGAGAGAGAGAAAGAGCGAGGTGTATGTGTTATATATATATATGCATATATGTATATATATATATATATATATATATATATATATATATATATATATGGTGGTAGTAATGATGATAGAAATTATGGTAGTGATGATCATAATGATGGTAATATTAGAAAAACAGATAATCCAAGTGTAGCCTTAGACGGAAGTACAATGAATACCATCGATCCTAACAATAGGGGAGGGATGGGAGAAAGTGGTAGGATAAGGAATGTTACCAGTAAACCCCCAAAAGGTCAAGGTAAGTGTAATTGTAGGGACCCTTTAAAATATCCGCTTAATGGAAATTGTTGCCAAAATAATGTAATCTATAAATGTAACGTACAATGGCCAAAGGAGAATATATATATTGGTAGTTCGATGGATTTTAAGCAAAGGTATAGAAGCCACCTTAGCTCTTTTAAGAATCCAAAATATAGGACATCCACCACATTAGCATCACACATAAAAGACCTTAGAGAAAGAAGTATAGAGTTCAAATTATCTTGGTCCATCTTGGCTCATGCCTCTCCATTTAGAATTGGAACCACTAAATGTGGATTATGTATCAGGGAGGCATACTTTGTTTTGAAAGATTTTAATCATACCATGTTGAATAAATTTACTGATGCAATTCCGGCTTGCGCGCATAAGATCAATTCGACGTTTTTGAGGAAGTTTAAAAATATAAAAAGAATAAGTATTAATAATGAAAAGGTGTCATACAAAATTGAAATAAGGCTAAAAATAATAATTTAAAATCTAAAATTTGTAATATAAAATTGGAAATTACACTATAATTAATGAAGTAAATACTAGTAGATATTATATTATCGAGCAAGGATGTAATTGGTATGAATTGAACTAGGGATGGCTAGTTTTGGATAAGCATGGGAATGGAATTAAAAATACAATAAAGATACCATGATGGACTGGTCTGAATGAGACTTTTCACTGGCCTTTAACTGGAATCATCCTAATGGGGTAATATTCATAACTATTATATAAAGGGAATAGCTATAATGTTACAGATTTTTAGAATGTGAACGCGGTTTGGATTTATTTGTTTATTTCAGTGTGGATTTTACCTTCTTCGTGAGTTAAAGAAAGGTGTTACCTTCTTCGTGAAACGTGAGTTACTGTTATTGTGTTGTTATTTTCAAGAACTGTTATTGTGTTGTTATTTTCAAGAACTGTTTTATTCCTTTGTTTCAAAGCTAATTGTTG
This sequence comes from Octopus bimaculoides, assembly GCF_046866305.1. NCBI lineage: Eukaryota > Metazoa > Mollusca > Cephalopoda > Octopoda > Octopodidae > Octopus > Octopus bimaculoides. Next base: position 9,284,903 of record NC_142948.1, on the reverse strand, counting down.
TTAATTCCCCCGCTTTGGGGGAATTGATGTTGAATAGTTGTTATAATGCCTATGTCTTATATAGTATAGACGTTTTTATATCTTATTACGTATATATTTTGTACTTATTTTACTTATACATTTTTAAAAATGTCTATGCATTTACAATTGTTTTTAAATATTTTTGGATATTTGCGGGCTTATAAAAATATGTATATTCTATATGCTTGTATTTTATTAATACTTCTGTTATGTTGAGCTGTATGCCGCTTTAATAATGTCGAAGTAAGTGTGTATATATATTGAATATTCTGCTGGATATTAGGTTATGTTCTTCTAGTTTTCCGCCCATATTGCCTCCACCCAAATTATTAATTGGAACTTAGCTCAGTTTGAGCACTTCGATTCTAGCTTATCTACGAGTATTGTTAATTAATAACAATAGCTATAAAATAGTATAATGTATATACATATATATATATATATATATATATATATATGGTGTGGTTGTGTGGTAAGAATGTTTTTGACAGTGTGAATAAATAGTACCAGGCTTAAAAAGGTACTGCAATCAACTGATTCGAGTAAAAATTGAAACCGCTGCCCCAGCATAGCCGCAGTCTAATGACTTAAAGAAGTAACAGAATGATATGTAGGTAGGTAGGTATTTACGTATACCTCTACTGGCACCGAAACAAATAAAACCTAATAAAACAATATTTGAAACGAATTACAATCGAAAGAAGTAGTGATGGAAAACTTTCAAGCTAAACTGTGTTGAGTGCTCCACATTCCCGTTTATATAACTATTTCTAAATTTGGGTTTGAGTGCAACTGAATGTACCAGTAAGCACCTTTAAGGTATTCGAAGCTGAAAACACCAACATCTTGAGGATATTATTTCCTATTTCGATATATTGCAATATATCTCTGTAATATATTTATAACATTTCTTTATGGCTTATTCTGATATAAAATATTCATAAATCTTTTTCTAGAAAGTTTATCTTTCGCAATTTTTTATTTTTATAGCCTGAATCTAACAGTTTTAGCGTCATTCTAACGTCCTCAGAGATTCCATGGCACCAGAAAAGCGGGATTTTGTTTTCTGTTAACTCTCTGATTAATTTTCGATAAACAATGACTCTTTTTGTTTATTCTCAAAATTTTCTTTATTTCCTGAGAAAATATTTCGTTGTCATTTACAAAAAAAGCAATCCATCTTATCAGTTTTGTCGTTATATGCCGTGCCCCTATTTTGTGAACTTTTTTTTCTCATTTTTACCCTTCATATTCCCATCTGTAATTATTTCTTCCCCATTGCACGGCGAAAGTGCGTACAAAAGCTCAGTATAGTTTAAAGGAAAGTGTTTGCTAATCTCTTTCTGATAGTAAGACATTAAAAAAATATTTACTTTCTGAACCTGAGATTTATGGATATATCTCTTATCTCTTTAAATTCTGAGTTCAAATCCAGTTTATGTCAACTTTGACCTACATCCTTCCAGGCTCGATAAAATAAAGTACCAGTGAAATATAGGGTTCAATAAAATCGTCAAGCTTTTTAACCCTCAAAGTACTGCCGGTGTGCCGTTAAAGCTAGTGGCGTTGAAACTATCATAATGAACTTCATCATCCTCATTATCATTATTATTATTACTATTATTATTATTTTCATTGTCATCTTTCAATTCTGTTTCCATTTCTTGCCGAGTTTCTTCCTGACACCTAGGACAGAGAAACGCGTTGTATACATTGGTAGACCATTAAAATAAACACATCAGATTGCCCATTTACAAAGTTAAGTGATAGAGAAAAGCAGGAACACAGAGAGAGAGAGAGAGAAAGAGAGAGAGAGAGAGAAGAACTAAAACAAAAATATAAAAAGTAAACAAAGAAAATAAAGAGAAAAAAATGGAAACAAAATTCATAGCAACAATACAGTATATGTGACGTAGCAGTGAAGACAATCTTTTGCACTTCCTGTATGGAGGGTAAGCCAGGGATCGTTCTTATATAGTTATCAGTTCCTTATTATTATTAGTAGTAGTAGTAGTAGTAGTAGTCAGTTGTCTATTTTTATCACGTCCTGGTGTTTTTGTTATGTATTTATCTGACTGTTTTTTCTATCATACCTAATACGCCTACTATAATAGGATTTATTCTTTGTAAGCCTGCTTCTTGTTCTAACGGTCTTTTTTGCCGAACCGCTAAGTTTCGGGAACGTAAACACACCAACATCGATTGCGAGGCGATAGTGGTGGAGACAAACCCAGACGCAGAAATACATAATATATATATACATGGAGGCGATAGTTGAAGTCAATGCGGATTTTTATTGAATAAATTTACTCCTCAGTATTTGAAGACATTTTTATGTAATTTTGGTAAATACATCTGTTAAAATGAGATGTCGATATTATTTTCCTTTTTGCGTAATTTGGACAACAATATATTCAACTCATCCCATATATATATATATATATATATACATACATACATACATTAAAAGAGAGGAATTGGAAAAGATGACTACAAATTAAATTATTTTGTAGCCAGTAAATATATATATATTGCGTTTATATTATATATATTATAACTTAATATATTGATTAATTACATATACTTTATCTTTCTAGTCTTCAAAGTAATAAGATGAAAGATTATATAATTTATGTCTGCGTAACGTGTGTGTGTGTTTGTGTTTGTGTGTGTGTGCGTTTGTGAACGTACCACTTGTGGGACTTAGTTATTTTTGCTGACATATATGAAATGTCATTGAAGCTGTGTACGAGTTTTCTCTTTAAACAAGATTAATCATAATGTTCTCTACCATAGAGAGAGAAACTTTAACGGAACACATTTAAAGTTGGATTCTAAGAGGGCAGTAAGCACGCAAGAATGCATAGAATTTCATTTTTAACAGATTGTTTCATATAAGCATATATCTATATTAATAAACGTGAAATTCTGTCTGGCCGTCTGAGACTTCTGTATCTCGTTGTATCTCTGTATTTCGTTGTGATCTTATTTTTACACGGACTTTTTTCTTACCAAGCCCTTTGTTGTATCGTCCTGTGTTTGTGCTTTCATGTTTTTGATTTATATTAGCCCTCGTGTCCAATGAAACAAGAGTTTAATATATTTTTTTTTTAATTTTGACTTTTGCTTTGCATTTGTACAAGTTGGCTCCAAGTCTCACTCAGAGACCTCAAGAGACAACAAGTTAGAATTTCATATTGTTCCCTATAAAACGAATGACTTTAATTAATATTACGCAAAAATCAAGGCGGGGGGAGTCGTTAACTCACCGGCCATAATGCATAGCAGAAATTCGTCTGTCAGCACGTTCTGAGTTCAAATTCCGCCCAAGTCGACTTTGCTTTTTATCCCTTTGAAGTCTATAAAATAAATAACAGCTGAATACTGGAGGCCGATATAACTGACTTAGCCCCTTCCCCCGAACGACTGGCCTTGTGTCAAAATCTGAAACCAGTTTTACGTATAATCTGTTAAGGCGCGTGACTTAGTGGTTCGGCAATTCATTTCACGATCGTAACGTCTGATTTCGATCCCCGACAGCGCGGTGTGTCCTTGAGTAAGGCACTTTATTTTATGATTCTATGGTCCACTCAGCTAGCAAAAATGAGTTGTACCTGTTTTTCAAAAGGCCAAATGTCACAATTGGTGTCACTCTGAATCTCCCTGAGAAATACATCAAGAGTATTTGTGACTGTGGAGTACCCATCCCGTTAACCCTTATATGCACGGGCAGGCTGTTCCGTTAATCGGATCAACCGGAACACACTTCGTCATAACAAACACAATGTCATTCATATATAATCCGTAACCATAGAATTATATTATTTAAAGATGCCATATTCCAAAATATAGGGATTTATTGGGTTAATGAATTTCAGCCTCATTATATCTACATATAGTTTTAATGCTTCCGGGATGAAAGTGATCTTTAACATTATAGGTGATAATTAAGAGAAATGATGTCGAGATACGGAAACGATGTTTGTTATAATATAGGAATCGCATCTCGTATTTGTTAGCCGTTGAGATGTAATTCAGGCGTTAGTATAAATATGTAATTATTATCTAGAGGTCAATAATTTAAATACTATTTGTGTCATTAAGTATTATGTATGCTAATTACATTTGAGTGACTTCAACGAAGAGTGAGCGAGGAAACTACGGAAGTGGCAGTTTTTCATCGCCGCATTTGTGTATGAGAACATGTAGAGGGCTACAATTAATATTTGGATGTATAATTTTATTGTTTTACTTATTTCAGTCATTTGCCTGCAACCGTGATTGAGCAAGGCCTTGAAGGATTTTAGTCGAACAAATTGACCCCAAGACTTATTGCTCTTTTTAAAGACTAGTACTTATTCAATCGGTCTCTTTTGCCGAACCGCTAGTTTACAGGGATGTAAACAGACCAGTACCCGTTGCCAAGCACAGGTGACAAACGCAGAACATATCTGTAAATCATAACATCGGTGATATGTTTTACCGTTGTAAAATCGAGAAGAAAATCATATTTATAAGTGTAATATTTACGTTTATGCAATTGTTTTGTAAGATTTCTGATTGGAAATCGTGTGCTGAAAGAGATATTGTTATATTTCGAGTGAGTTATTTTTTTTTTGCGGGGATAGGGTTGCTAAATAAACACATACACTATATATTTGTTCTTCACTTTAGCTTTATTATTTTTTGTTAGTTTAGTGTTGTTTGAAATCTTTCGTCACACGTTGTGAACTCTTCAGCAATTCTCCATCCCATGCGTCCTGGTTCACTAAGCAAGAATATAAAGTCATCGTCGTTGTTAAAGAGAAAGAAGATTTAGAGAATATCAAGCTTTGAAATACAACTCATAATATGGGATAAAAATATATATTCATGAATATATAAAGATATACAAATATATTAATTTAAAGAAATGTCTTTTATTGGCACTCTCAGTTCGTGGATGCAGGGATAATCTGTAAGATATCTATATATAAGGTAAATGAAAAGGTTTGTAATTGCACAAATATTTGAACTGGTTATGTGTGTAAGAGGAATTAATTTTAAGCAGTTATAAAGGAAATGGATTTACACACATTTCTCTTCTAAAATAATGAAAGCTGTTATTGCTGCTGGCATGAGAGTTTTGTTGGCCTCTCATTCAACTGCGCCCCACACCCATTAATTAGTGGTTTTGCAACCTGGAGCGTTATGGGGCCAGATGTTAGAGGTGATGTGGTCGCAGAAATTGTCTAACAGCCATGACTGGGTTCTCCTGCTTGTGTGGCATGGTGCAGAGTCCTGTTGCCAGACATAGGGTCTTCCAGCAGGCACCTTCTTTACCCAGAGCAGCACTATCTCTTCCAGGCATTTGATGTAGGCCTCCCTGTTAAGTTTGAGGCCGTGTAGGAAGATGAATGGAGGTATATAACTTCGCCATAACTAGCGATCACTCCAAATACCATGATGGTGACTGAGTGTTTGATTTTATCCCTCTCGGTACATGTCCTCAGATTGCACTCTCCTCAGATTCACACCTAAACTGTGAAACGTTTGTATAGGAGTTTCCGGCGCGAATGCTAAGCAGTACAGAATGTCGTTTCCAAATTCCTGGCAGAGTGAATTGCATCATGGTGCTGTTGTTCTCACAAATGGTGCCCAACTGATCCTACTATACTGTGTAGTCGATGAAATCAAAAACAATGCGCATGCGTCTAATTAAAAGTATAAATTGACAATTTATCCATCGCACGCTGTATATATGTGTGTGTGTGTGTGTGTGTGTGTGTGTGTGTGTGTGTGTGTGTGTGTGTGTGTGTGTGTGTGTGTATATACAGAGAGAGAGAGGGAGAGATACGTACATACAACTATATATATATATATATATATATATATATATATATATATATATATATATATATGTATGTATTTATTGATGGAAATATTAAATGACTAAAGAACTTGCGTTAATTAGTAATTTACAAAAACGAATCTATACAGGCATACACACATACGCATATAGAAATGCACTCATATGCATACGTACATACATACACACACAAACATATACACATACATATGCATATAAAGATGCTCACACAGACACGCATATATAAATTGATGTTTTTATGTTTGTTGCTTTGGAACTACTTAATTGATTGCGTGTATCGATCTGTCTAAAGATATCTTCACACAAACAGAATATTACCTCATAGAATAGGTATATAGATGCATAATTATAGATAAATAGTTTTACGGGTTTTCGTCTTTTACTGTTATATAATATTAATTCATATTTAATTTGCATCATGCTAAATACAAGAATATTTAATGAACCTGTACACCAACACATACATACATACAGACATACACACATAGAGATAGATATTTGGCCAGACATACAGGCAGACAGATTGATAGACAGATCGATAGACAGACGGATAGGCAGAGAGACATAGAGATAGGTAGAGAGGTAAATAGGTAGTGAGTTAAATAAACAGATAGGAAGATAAACCGATCGATAGATAGATATTTACATTATTTACATTTAACGGATATTTGTCCTCATCTTGTTTGCTGTTAACGTTTCGGCTGATATGCCCTCCAAGCCCTTCATTATGAGTCTTGGGGAAATTTCGAACCTGGGTTCTCATTTCTCGGGTATTTTTCGATGTTATTATTATTATTATTATTATTATTATTATTATTATTATTATAGTCACGTAAATAGATAGATAGATAAATGTGTACCTGTTTTTATGTGTGCATATATACATGTGTGTGTGTGTGTGTGTGTGTGTGTGTAAGTATATACGGATGTATATTTGTATGTGTGTTCTCTTCCTCCATTTAATCGTAGAGTAAAATTGCAGAGGCCATCTACTTGGTAATAAGGTTTTAAAGGGAGATATTTTCGATTTTTAGATTCCCAAATATCTTCATCATTTGTAGCATGTAAATTAAGGATCTGCGTTCCCCCACCAAGATCCAAAGTTCAGCCTTAATTTGGTCCAGGCGGGTTGGAATAGATGAAACAGGGACAACTGAAGAAGGGGTATATTCTCTATGTTGCATGTCTCGTTTCTCTGTTTGTTTTTTTCGTTGTTCGAAAAAAAAGTTCGTTTTCCATATTTTCGTTTTTGTTTTCGTTTCTCATTGTGTTTAACGTCTTTTTGAAGTCCTGTGCCCAAATATGCATGTAAATATATACTATATATATACATATATTTATATACTATTTATTTGTATGTATGTATGTATATTTGTGTGTTTGTGCCTGTGTTTACTTGGCCATCATTGATTGACAGACAATGTTGGTGTGTTAAACGTCACCGTAACTTAACAGTTCGACGAATGGAAGGCCAGTATACCATGCATACCAGCCTCCCCTCTCCTCTGCACCGATGTCATCCAAGGGGAAGGCAAAGCCTGATAGAGCTCGGCGCTAGAAACGTCGCAACTCATTTCTACAGCTCAGTGAATGAGAGCAACATGAAATAATGTGACCTGTTCCAGAACACAACCATTTTTGTTAGCCCGATGTTCTATCCACTACACCATGCGCCTTCATATATTTATATATAGAGATAGATAGATATAGATATAGATATGTAGATAATTCAATTAATTCAATAATAGGATAGAATCTTTTACAAGAATTTTATTAAGAAGCTAGAGTGAAAAAACACATAAGGGGAAAAACACCATCAATTTTTATTCCCAAGAATATATTTATTTATTTATATCCATATAAGGGCATATATATTATCCTATAGTAATACCCTTATATAAATATAGATACAGATAGATAGATAGATATAGATAGATATATATGGATATAGATATCTATAGATAGATAGATATAGATATATGTGTCCTAAGTTAAATATTTAACGTTTAATTGTAACAGAAGCTTTGGATGCAGCACTCAGGCTTAATGAAACGCAAAGGTGTATAAATATATGTGTGGAGATGTGTGATTTGTGCGTTTGCTCGAGTCTGTGTACATTACATCCATACGTATTAACATCTATTATTCTATGAAATAATGAAGACAGAAATGAAAACAAAACTGAAAAATCAAATACTCTATACGTCTGTGTGTATGTGCGCGTGTCAGTATATATATAAACATATATATATATATGTATGTATCTAAATATATACACACACATGTGCGTATATACAGTTATTTATCTAACTTCATATACATAGATATGTATATATATTTGTGTGCGTATATATATATATGTATATATATATATATATATATATATATATATATATATTTACACACGCTTATTTATCATAATGAATATGTGCATACGTGCACATATACATATACACATGTATGTATATATATATATATATATACACACATGTATGTATATATATATATATATATACACACATGTATGTATATATACATAATCTGTTATACACTCACACATACGCACGCACACACTCGTATACACACACACGCGTATACACACACACACACACACACACACACACATGTATGTGTATATATATGTATATATATATATATATATATAAATACATACATACACACACATAATACATAACTTTTTTTTAATTATTAAATAATGTCTACATATTGAAAAGTTTTATGGTCAGCAGCAAGTGATAAATATTTATATCATTAAGAACTGTGTGAATCAACAAAAATCGAAACCAATTTAACATATTCAACAAGAAATTGCAGCTGTTTTGATAATTGATGTTTTTACTCGATATTAACTGAATTCATAAACGTTACATTTAGATTTTAGATAGAAATATTGCTGATTTGTCTATATATTATTTTCTTTGCAATTTCTTTTCGGTTTCATTATTAACGTCCAACCATTAAACTACATGAATAACGAAAGACAAACGTAAAGATAGTGAAGATATATAACGATCTAAAATGTATAAATCATCCTGTGTGACTGCGGGGAATCTATTCAATTTTGATGCATCCATATCATGTTTGGTTGTTTGTTCCACATCTGCTGTCTCCTTCCTGGGCAGGAAATATTTTTCCGTTGTTTAATTTGAAGGTTATTAATGAATAATTGAAATGTTCTCTTTTTAGATCACTGATGTCTGTGTAAATGCTAGAGAGATTTCTCTACGTCCGGTCGATGTGTGATAGGAAACTAATAGCGAATGTTTACCAGAGTTCGTGTTGTAGTGTTGAAAGAATGTTAAGGCTCGTGGAATCTCAAAAGAAGCAGGTAGACTCGAGCATCAAAAAGTGTTTCTTTGTCATTATCTGCATATTTGGCGATCTAAAATGTGAAATTGCTGCCGTAATATTCGTTTCAAATTCTTTCAAAAGTCAGGCAATTACGGGAGTGGGTTAAGGCGATTAGATCGACACAAGTCCTCGACTGAATTTGAACTTAGGGTGAAAAGGCGGACGAAATGCCGCTGAGCATTTTAATAATAATAATAATAATAATAATAATGATGATGATCATCCTTTCTGCTGGAACCACAAGGCCTCAAATTTGGGGGAAGGGATTAAGCCGATTTACATCGACCCCCAGTGCGTAACTGACCTCAGCGGAATTTGAACTGAGATCGTAAACACGGACGAAATTCCGCTTTACATTTCTCCCAGCGTGCTAACAATTCTTCTCTGTGAGGTATATTCAGGAATAAAAGGTTTTAGTTCATTAAATCATGTAATACACACCCAACTTCGCACATAGGACTCTGGGTGATTTTAGAAGACAACTTTTGGTGGGAAAAAGTGCGTCTTATATGCCATAGAATACGGTATGTGCGTCTGAAATATTCTGAAAGTTATAGATTCGCGCTAATTGGTAGCCAAGCGTGTGCTCTCCACTTTGCAAAGAGAAATATGAAATTGTACCACCCGTGTTGGAGTTGAAAGAATTACGATGGTAATTGTTGGGTAATGTCAATCTTGACCTTATTTTTGAAAAAATGAAGGTAGATATGCGTATTGGAAAATATTTCTCGGCTGTTGTCAACATATTAGGCTAACTAAAATGCTAAGTGGTGGCTGCAATATGAACAATACAAAGTATCAATGGACAAGTCCTTGTAATGTAAACTACGGTGTAATACTGTCAACGTTTTTTGTTAAGGTTATCTCTTCAGGTATACTATAGAAATTATCACCAGCATTGATCTTTGTTACTACGTTTCGTATACGAGACGTCAGATGTAAACTAGCAAAAATCAGAGCTGGCTATTATTTTTATAGAATATCTGTAGGGATAACCTTAACAAATAATGTAAAAGCGCACTGCTACCGCAGTAGGACACGGTTTTGACTTATGAAATCATTTAATATACTACGAAGTATATTTTGGTTGCAGAACGAAGTACCACATACCTACAAGTCATTAGTATCAACGTTTTATCCTGTACGTCTGATATATAGAGTTTTATAGTTTACCGTATTTGAGGACATAAAAGACGCACGGTCGTATCAGAAATACCATAATTTCAGCAGGGCATATTCAGGAATAAGATTTTTAGTTCGTTAAAGCGTTTGATGTAACTCCCAACTTCGACCTCGACGGAGTTTGAATTCAGAACACAAGAACAGATGAAAAGTATTTTGTTCGGTGTGTTAATGAGGGGGCCACTTTACGATCAACAACACAAAATATCGTTTGTCAGCCATTACATTGTAAAACAAAGTTGAAATGCTGTCTGCCCTTTTTGTGCATGTCCGCATTTCTATAATATAGATGGGTTTGAAAGGCTCTGAGATATAGAGATTAACAGTAATTAATAATCATGTGTGTGCTCAATTTTGGAGGAGAGTTATGCGAAATTCTATTATCTATGCATCTGTTTTATGTCTCCGTACTATACTAGTGTTTTGCTAATGCTTAAGTATTGAAATTGTAGAGGTGAGAGATTTACGTATTTGAACTCAAAGTAAAGACGGACGAATTCCCTGCTTCATGTTTTGTTCGGTGAGCTAACTATTCTACCAGTTCACCGCCTGCATAGAGGGGCACAAAGCTAGCGATTTTGAGGGAGAGGGTCAGTCGATTACATCGACCCCAGTGTTCAACTGGTGCTTATTTTATTGACCCTGAATATATCAAGGGCGAAGTCGTCATTGACGGAATTTGAAATGCGACTAAACACTTTGCTCGGCGTGCAAATGAGAGGCCACTATTCTATCAAATATATGCAAAATATCGTTTGTCAACCCTTATAATGTAAAACTAAGTTGAGATGATGTCTGCCATTTTTGTGCGTGCCTGGTGTATATTTATATTATATAGGTGGATTTTAAAAGTACGTAAAGCGGCTAGGAGTATGCTCTATGAGGAAAAAGTAATGTCAAATCGTACCCACAAACATGCATTAAAATAATTTCATGGACTGAGTCTTGAAAAGACAACTGCCTTCTCGGTTCTCAAATTGCGTAAAACCTAAACGAATACTTCTTGTAAAATAGGTGCAGGTGTGGCTGTGTGGTAAAGAGCTTGCTTCCCAACCACATGGTTCCGGGTTCAGTCCCGCGTAGCATCTTGGGAAAGGTTTTTTTTACTATAGCTTTAGGCCGACGAAACCCTTGGTAGACGTATGTATATATCTGTGTGTGTGTGTGTGTGTGTGTGTGTGTGTGCCTCAGTATCTGTGTTTGTTCCCCCGTCTCTGCTTGACAACCAATGCTGGTATGTTTCCGTTCTCGTCAATTAGTTGCACGGCAAAAGAGTCCTATAGAATATATACCAGGTTTAGAATAACAAAAAATAAGAACTACCAGCTGGTAGATTCGACGAAAATTTCTTCAAGGCGGTGCCCCTGCCTAATAAGCCAAACGCGTAAAAGATTAAATACATATATAAGGGGTCCATTCTTGTAAAATGTATGAGAAATAATGTCGCTGAAAAGTTGTGCTCCCAATAATGATCGTTTATATTATTGACGGTGGATGTTCGGAATATCTTCGATCTCAGATTATCGATCTTTGGAATAGAGGAAGGAAAACCAACAAATATCTCATATTTAATAGATATACGTTTAAGACAATGGAGGTGAGGAGTGGTGGCTGGGGCTGAGACACGCGCGCACGTGTGTGTGTGGTACTGGAGGTGTTTAATTGTAGTATTGGTGTTGACGACGGAGCTGTTGCATCGGGGTACCACACCCACCACTACGCATACACACACAAACACACACACACACACACACACACACACACACACATATATATATACATGCAGATTCATACATATATAAATATGCATATATGTATGTGTGTTTATATATATATGCATATATATTTGTAAGCATTATATATTTATATATATATATATATATATATATATATATATAAACATATATGTATGTAAATATATATATATATATATATATATAGAGAGAGAGAGAGATTCATGCATGAGTGTATGTATGTATGTATGTATGTAATGTATGTATGTATGTATGTGTTAGTGTGTATGTGTGTGTGTGTGCTCATGATATATATAACAATAGAGTAGACATCGAGAACAAAGGCAGTCAGTATCGTTTGATGGCATCAGTTTTGAAATGTCGAAAGAGACGGCAAATATAAAACAAGTAAACGTCAGATGAGACAGGGGGAATGGACCGTGTGCTTCCAGGCGTGCAAGACAAGACCAGACAGTCGTGACGACGACGACAATGATGACGATGATCACCTCCATCATCATGATCATCATTATCATCATTATCAAAATCATAATCTTTTTCATCATCATCATCATCACTATCATTTTCATGTTCACTACGGTGGTGATAGTGACCAAGATGATTATGTTATTGTTGTTGTTGTTGTAAAGAGGATGGACGTCGTTACCCTCCTATCGGATATAGAAGCTATCACAATGATAGTGATAGTGGCAATGGTGATAGTTGGTGGTGGTGGAGGTGGTGACCGTGGCGGTCGTGTAGGACGTGCCGGTGCAGGTGTGGCTGATTGATGCTGGGTTTTGTATCAATCTTCGGTAGAAATCTTTAAAAGTATGCGTTACGAACACACACACCCATATACCTACCTAACTTTTTAAGCTGTATATCTATCTCTCACTCTAGCTATCTCTCTATTTCTATCTATTTATCTATCTATCTATTCATCTATCCGGCTTTCTCTCTATCTTCGTATATATCCATCTATCTATCTGTCTACTTATCTGTCTATCTATTTATCTATCTGTCTATTTATCTATCTATCTATCTATCTATCTATCTATCTATCTATCTATCTATCTATCTATATTTATCTATCTATCTATTTATCTATTTATCTATCTCTCTATCTATCTATTTATCTATTTATCTATCTATCTATCTATCTATCCGCCTTTCTATCTATCTGTCTATCAAGCTATACCTGTCTAGTAGTAGTAGTAGTAGTAAAAAAAACCTTCAAGGTAAAAAACCCCTTCAGCTAAAAAAAAAACCTTCAAGACGGTGGTCCAGCATGGCCGCAGTCTAATGACTGAAGCAAAAGAATAAAAGAATATACAGGGTTGGACGAAATAATGGAAACACCTACTATAGCAGCATACCTTATGAATGCGTTACTCCTATTTGCCAGCTGAGTGGACTGGAGCAACATGAAATTAAGTGTTTTGCTCAAGAACACAACGCGTCGCCCAGTCCAGAAATCGAAACCGCAATCTTACCATCAAGACTCCAACACCCAAGCTCCTAAGCTACGCGCCCCCACCCTGTCTAGTCCAGGACAACTAAATTTGAGGCAACTAAGCATCTTACAGTTATGACTACAATTCTCTAATTATAGTGCCTCTTCATTGATATTTGTAATAAAAACAAAAATTAAAGGAGCTTGGTGTAGAGGTTAGGGCTATATAGTTCATGATCGTAGGGTCATGAGTTCGATATTCTGTAGCGCTGGAAAAAATGACCATTACCTGGTCACATTCTATATCACGCTGAATTTCTTGGGAACTATTTTAAGGGTACACGTGTCCGGAGAGTGGTCAGCAATTTGCACGTTAATTTCACGAGCTAGCTGTTCCGTTGATCGGAACAACTACAATGATCGTCGTCGTAAACGATGGAGTGCCATTTTTGATATTTATAAAATCTTAGGTACGAACTGAAGCTGAAAGAAATCACTTCCATTCGGAGTCATACATGCTTACATGCCTAGATACATACATGCATACACACATATATACATACGCTTTATACTCTCTCTCACACACATATGCGCGCAGAGACATACTTTCACATGCACACATACACGTGCATTGCACACACACACACACTCTTATGAGAAGATATAGAGTATCATTTAATGACAAAAGTGTCAATGAATAGAAGTTATGGAACATCGCAGCTAGAGACTTCTAAGCACTTCCTTGTGGTATAACCTACACTGTTGAAGGCGCATGGCTCAGTGGTTAGAGCGTCGAGCTTACGATCGTGAGGTTGTGAGGTCGGTTCCCGGACCGGGCTGCGTGTTGTGTTCTTGAGCAAGACACTTTATTTCACGTTGTTCCAGTTCACTCAGCTGCAGAAATGAGTTGTGACGGCATTGGTGCCAAGCTGTATCGGCCCCTTTGCCTTTCCCTTGGATAACATCAGTGGCATGGAGAGGAGAGACTGGTATGCATGAGCGACTGCTGGTCTTCCATAATCAACCTTGCCCAGACTTGGGCCTCGGAGGGTGATTTTCTAGGTGCAATACCATGGCCATTCATGTCGGTCAGTATCAGAGAGGCAGAGTATAATGTAGATGGTGATAGATTCGTCGTGCCTTTACTGGTCTAAAAACTATATTGGTATACTAAAGTGGCCATGTAACGGGTATAGCCTTTTAGAATATTGGGCGAACTAATCTTCCCGGCGCTATTTTGTTTTCTTTTTAGGCCTGGTATTTATTGACACTGTACGTTGTACCGATTCGCTACCAAAGAAGATATAAAAACAACCAATACCGGTTGTCAAGCGATGTTGGAGGAGAAACAGAAGCCAATACACTCAGACACACACGACCGCACACAGAAAGGAGGAGGAGAATAAGTAGAACAAAAACAACAAGACAAAACCATCAATAACGAGAAGGAGGGGGCATACGGGACGGAGGAAGAAAAGAGGGAAGGAGGGGGAGTAAAAAAGAGGAAGTCGAAGAAGTGGAAGAGAAAGGATGAAGAAAACGAAGGAACAGGCAAACAAGGAGAAAAAGATGACGGAGAAGACGAAGAAAAAGATGACGGAGAAGACGAAGAAAAGCAGCAACAACAACAGCAACAAGTTCAGCAACGAGAAGGAGGGGCAGAGGAGACGGAGGAGGGGAAGAGGAGGAAAAGGGAGGAGGAGGAGGTGGAAAGAAGTGGAAGGATGAAGAAAAAGCAGAAGCAGGAGAAAGAGGAGGGGCAGGAGGAGGGAAGCAGAAGCAGAAGAAAGAGGGGCAGCAGGAGGAGGGAAGACAAAGCAGAAGCAGAAGAAAGAGGGGCAGCAGGAGGAGGGAAGAAAAAGCAGAAGCAGATGGAAGAGGAGGAGTTTGGAATATCTTTGGAGAAGGAGAACCAAGCCAGAAAACTGAAGAAGGAACAGTTAAAGAGGCAAGCCACATGAAGCGTCTAATCACTTGCAAACGTCTGTCTACGTTGTCTTCTTAAATACTATAAACAGTTGAAGGATCATTATGGCTACACTGTTTCTATTGATTTCTTCCACTGTCTTTGTCTCTATCTCGGTCGCCATCTTGATTTGTGTTATTTCCTTTTAATTTATTTTATTTCTCTTAATATTTAATTTATATTTGTTGTTGTTTTAAATGTTAGATGTGTCAGTGTTTTATTTATTTATTTTTTTCGTTGTGGAGGAAAAAGATTCGGGGGTGGAAATGGAGGTGGGGGGTTGGTTGTCAGCGTGGTGTTTTAAGTCTCGTTATTTATCTCCCTCTCTCTCGTTTGTTAATTTGGGACCCAATTTTATAATGCTTCTGTGATAGTTGTTGGTGGTGGTGGTGGTGTTGGTAGTAGTGTTGGTTGCAGTAGTGGTGGTAGTGGTGAGGATGGTGTTCACTCTTGTAGTGGTGATGGTTGTAGTTGCGGTAGTGTTTGTAGTTGTGATGGTGAGGAGGTTAGCGATGTTTCTAGCGGTGGTGGTGGGTATTGGTAGTGTGGTGGTGGTAGCAGTGGTGTTAGCAGTGGTGGCGATGGTTGTAGTGGTGGTGGTAGCGATGGTGATGATGGTGGTGGTGGGGTATTGATGGTAGTGGAGGAGGTGTTGCTAGCGATGATGTAATGGTGGTGGTGGTAGTTTTGGGGTGGTATTGGTGGTGGTAGCGATGGTTGTAATGGCGGTGGTGGTGGAGGGTGATGGTTGTAACGGTGGTGAGGGATGCTGGCTGTAGTTTTTGGTGTTAATGGAGGTAGTGATGGTGGTGGCCGTCGTGGTCGTCGACGTCGTTCACTTCGTTGTCGATGCCATCGTTTCGTTATTACCGATATTACTACTGCTGCTACCACTGCTGCTACCACTGCTGCTACAGCTGGCTTTAAATTTGTTTTCGTTAATTAGCTCTCCGACCCCAGAACAGTTTCCACCGAACAAATTCACAATGTGAAGCGATCCAACCATAGCCATCTCATCGGTACTTCATATATAAACTATGAAGGACTACATAATGCGATATGTTTTCCGTTCTTCTTATTACCAAGCAAAAAGATATTAAGAAAATATCAGGCGTCGTGATGGCTGCATAGTAAATATATATATATATATATATATATATATATATATATATATATATATATATATATATATACTTATATTTATATACTTATATTTATATATATGTATGTCTATATGCATATATAGACACATACACACACATATACATATATATATAGCTGTGTGGTAAGAAGCTTGCTTCGCAACCACATGGTTTTGGGCTTAGTATATATAAATTCGGAAAGGATCGATGGGCCAGGCTTTCGCGGTCCGTATTCGTACTGAAAGTCGAGATCGAGCGAGCTTTTGCCCTTTTGCTCAACGTGTCGTTTCCGTCCACGCTGAGCTCGCCTTGGGATACCTGCGTTACCGTTTCACAGTATATATACATACATACATACTGAACTACTTGGCAGAATTGTTAATTATTAATTCTATTATTAATTGACGATTCTCTGCCCTTATTCTTGTATATTTATATTTGATATCTCTAAGTTAGATGGCTAAACCGTAATCCAGTTTCGACACGGAACTTTTTTTCATACGGGACTATTTGTGACGCACATGGAATAGATTTCTTTGGGGTGAGGTGCCTGAACTCGCTAGCCGATGAATTCGTAAGTGCCTTTCTTATCGTTGATTTTTGGTGTCGCATGGCCAAAGATTACCGTGAATTTTTTTAGAGACACTTTCAAATTTATCAGAATATTGAGGCTGAAGATTGGAATAGTGAAATTTCTATTCACTTAACCATGAAACGATTCGTATCCAATTAACTAAAAGCTTGGCTTGTTTACGCTTTTCCCCCCGGTTTTTTGTTCTATGTGTGCCATAAATATCGCCATCCACTTTAGAGAAAATTTGTAGTTTGGAATCAGTAGTTCTTTGACTGCTATTTCTAAATTTTCAGTATGTTGGAGAAGCAACTCAATTGCTAATCCCTGTATATTTATAATGATAAATAGTCTTACCGATAAAGGTTTTTTTCATACTGAACTACTTGGCAGAATTGTTAATTATTAATTCTATTATTAATTGACGATTCTCTGCCCTTATTCTTGTACATATATATATATTCCATAAGGTCTGCAAATCTAACGGAGGCCTCAGAAGACATTTTAAAATCCACGAAGATCAGAACGTAAACTGCAGCTCTTCAATGTCGAATCGTATATGGAATCTACGTGGTTGTGTTTTCAATACGTTGTCTAGTTTAAAATGCCACATCAGACGCCACGATGGTTCTAAGGTTTAAGTACTGGAGGTTGCCAGGCTATGCAGAAGGAGTAGACAACCACCATATATATGTGTGTGTGTGTATGAATATATCTATGTGTGCGTCTTCGTATTTGTGATTGTTTTTCCCGTTACCGCTTCTCAACCGGTGTTACTGTGTTTACTTGTCCGTATCTGAACGATCCGGCAAAATTGTTCGATAAGGTCTGGGGTTCTTTTGTTCGACTTCAAGACGGTATCCATCATGTCCACAGCCAAATAAATGAAACAATTAAAAGAATAAAGAATATATATACACATATATATATATATATATATATAGATAGATAGATAGATAGATAGATAGATAGATAGATAGATAGATAGATACGTGTGTGTGTGTGCATTTGGGTCCGTGTTTGTCCCTCACAACCGGTCTGACACCAATGCATAATAATGAGTACAAATTTTGACACAGGACCACTACGTTTGGGGAGGAAGCTTGTCGATTACACGGACCACAGTCTTCAAATGCTGCTTATTTTATCGACAGTGGAACGGTGGAAGGCAAAGTCGACCTCAGCAGCATTCGATCTCAGAACGACAAGAAAGACGACTTTCCACTAAGCATTGTGTCTGACGTACTAACGATTCTGCTAGCGCGCCGCAGTAGCCCAAGGTATATTGCGACAAGAGACGAAGAATTGTACGACAACGGAAAAATATTCTATCAATCCCTGGATAAGATTTTGACCTAGGGTTAAACAGCACCGACAACAATAACAATAATAAAATTCAATGATGATATGGTTAAGTTGTTCATGGTCGGTGGAACATGGAACTGTAGAAGAGATTAAGGTAATCCACAGGAGGCATAAAAGCAGCCATTTGCAGCATTTGATGTGATACGAAGTGTGGCGATACCACATTTCCAGTACAAAAGTACATCGTTGTTAGTCACGTGGGAGCCTGCAAACATCGATGACGTTCGATATTTATATTGAAAAGTTTCCAGCCAGACGAATACAGCGAATTGAACCGTTAAAATTTTTAAATAATGCATAAAATCATTGTTTGAATATTCAATATGAACGATATTGCTACATTTTAAAGTTACTGTACAGCGGGAATATACCTCTTTCTGTGTATCTCTCAATCTAGATAAGCATGCACCCCGCTCTCTTTCTACCCCTCCTTCTCTCTCTCCAATATAAACGTTTATGTGTATATATATATATATATATATATATATATATATATATATATATATACACACACACACACACACATCCACATATGCAGACATATATAGACAGGAAGATACATATACATGTATATGAATATAATAGGTGTGTATAAATGTGTAATTTGTACACACACACACACGCATACGTACATATATATATATATATATATATATATATATATATATATATACATATGTATATGTGTGTGTGTGTGTATCAGTATGCATGTATATGTGTGTGTTTGTGTATGTGTATTTATGTATGCATGTACGCTTTTACACATTGATTGGTATGTGTTGTCCAACCCACTATCCGGCAGCGTCCAATTCTCTAACGGTTTTTTTTCAAATGAATCAAGTCATAACCTTATCCATCTATTGTTTTCATAATCGGTCATAATGTCTTACGTTTAAGATGATTCCCATGCTTTCCCTGATGAGAAGGTTACAATTTTAATATCAGAGATCCCTATGGATCACACAGGTTGTAATCCTTTGAAACATATGTAGGAATAAAGTATGCAATTATAACATGCGTTTTCTCCAATCCTTAAACTCTTAAATATACTCAAATACCCAACATTTCAAGGAGTTCCTGCCTTAAAAACAGAAGCTAACGACAGTTATTTTGTGTTCTTTGCTACATTGGTTTCTATTAACCCATTTATTCCATCAGAAGAATTTTTATTCATTAAGATAGAAGAAATACACATAATTATATATATATATATATATATATATATATATAATGTCCCAGGATCTCACAAAAGTAGAAACAATTAATCTACAAATATTTCCATGACTTCGATCTAGCAAAGGCTGTTTTTGTTATCACCAGAAAACATGATCCTAAAGACAGTCAAACTTACGGGAAAGAAACGATTAATCAGAATAACTAGGTCTCAAGATAACAAAAAATCACAAACAACCATATCAAACTTCCACTCCCTATTCAGCTGCCCCATCAATATCATTGTGGTTTCGACACCTGATCTAAAACATGTAATCAGGTGGGGGCAACAGCGCTATGAAACACCTCTGGAAATGAACAGAAAAGCAGGCGTAGCAAAATATTGGAGTAATATACCCATCGTCGAACCATGAAAATAAGTCAAACAATGAAACTGAGTGCTCAACATGGTTCAACGTTGTGGATAGAATTTTATATACATGTATATAACAGTCATTCTGGGGTACGTCATTCTAGCGCTGAATAACAAAAAATCAATCCATTTAGATATTTTAAAAGTCTGGTACTTAATCCAATGCTCTCTTTGCCGAACCTCAATAATATATATATATATATATATATATATATATATCCATACCGGCCCATATATGAACACAAAAACAGGGAAAATATTCACCAATGCGAACATGAACTGCAAAAGTAGAAATCTAATCTACTGCATCAAATGCCCTAATTGTGAAGAATTGTACGTTGGCCAGACAGGTAATGCACTATCGGAACGCTCACGGGTACATCGACAACAGATTAAAAACCCAGAAGTCCGCCAAATACCACTGAGTAACCATCTAGCAACATGTGGTCATCAAACTTTTATTATATTTCCATTCCATAAACTTTACAACCGGAATGAAATTGAAAGAAAATGCAAAGAAAAGGACTTTATTAAGAAATTCAAACCCACTCTTAACAAACAATGATTAAATCCATC
>NC_142948.1:9256565-9259065 GCF_046866305.1 Octopus bimaculoides | reverse complement strand
AGAAATAGTTTTTCGAAAAGTGACTTCGATGGAAAACAATTAATTATAAACGGTGGAAGACAAACACCGAATTTACCTAATTTGCGAAGCTACAAGAAATTCACGAGACAATTTCAGGTTAATTTGTATGAAATGAAAAAATGGATAACTGGTAGCGCTACACTTAATAAATTATTCTGTTGGCCCTGTTTACTTTTTTACTTAGAAAAAGAATGTTTGGAATGATAAAGGCTATGATGTTTTAAATAATTTACCTATGGCTTTTTTTAAATTGATAAATTTTAAAATATTCGGAAATGTTCGCATAGACTGACAATTAGATGCATGTAAAAATCAAAGCATACAACATCATAATGAGAGAGAAAGTTAGACGAAACAGATCCATTCTGCAACGATTGATCGATCTTGTTATTTTTGTTAGGGCTCCAGGAATTATCGTTTCGGGGTCATTTTGAATGTGAAGGCTCTAATAATCGTGGAAATTATAAAGAACTCGTATATTTAATCAGTAAATATGACAACAAAATGGAAAGTCATCTAGATACAACTTCTATCTTCTCCGGTCTGTCAAACAGAATTCAAAATGACTTGATCGATGCAATTCATAAAGTTATGTTGAATGAGCTTGCTCAATTTCCTTATTCATCTAAGATTGTTTCTTTTCTTGTTGATGAGACATCTGATGTCTCAGCATATTCACAACTGTCAACAGTTTTACGTTACGTTACAAAAGACTGTGTGACGAAGGAACGATTTATCGGTTTCAGTGATGTTAGTGCAGATCGATCTGCAAATGCTTTATCTGAATATGTTTTTAAATGTATTGAGACGTGGGAATGTGCAAACAAATCGATTGCACAGACATATGACGGTGCCGCTACAATGGCAGGACAATTAAATGGGTTACAGCCAAAAGTAAGAAATAAATATGAATGTGCGATCTTTATTCATTGTTGTGCCCATATCCTAAATTTAGTTCTTTCACAATCATGCTCTGCTATGAAAGAATGCAAGTTGATGAGTATTGCAAACAATTTCCTGTGGACTCTTTAGATTCTTTAAATATAACTTATGGCAGATTATTTGATGTAATGTGTGTGTTTATGTCGGTGGGTGTGCGTGTGTGTGTGTATACATATACGTATATGTACACGTGATTTTGTGTGTGTGCATGTGAGTGTTTATATATTCGTATATAATTATGTGCTTCTGTGTGGGGACGTGTTTGTGTGTGTGCGCGTGTATGTGCGTGCGTGTGTGCCGGTGTTTCCATGCGTGTATGGATATGTTTGTGAATCGAAGATTTCTGGTCACCGAACGCATGGATTTCTTCTGTCATTTAAACGCGTAACCTATTTACAAATTTGATAATGATGATTCTGCCTGAAAATTACACGAATACAAGTTCCTGTGGAACATACCGTCATTTCCATTATTTCGTTTGTCTTTACGGTATCTCGTCGTTGCTTTGCGTTCTGAATTCAAATTCCGTTGCCGTCGACCATGTCCCTCATCCTTTCTAGATCGATATCGTAAGTGCCATTTAAGCTGGTGTTGATGTAATCGATTAGTCCCCGCTCACGAATTTGCTGGCCTTTTGCCAAAATTTGAAACAAATAATGCTGTATGTTTGGGGCCATTAAATATTCATTCCATTTATATCCAAACAATTACAAATGATTTCGTTGAGGAGAATCGAACCTGATACCATATGTTACCCATTATTGGTGCTATATATACTCCATAAGCATGTTTAAAATAATATATAATAGATCAAGGGTAACATACCTCAAGTAGAGTAAAAATGAAATTCATTAGACATAAATTCATTTGACATAAATTCATTTGACATAAAGAAAATAATATTTAAAGAATGTGTTTCTCGTTATCTATGATTTTCTTCCTTCCGCATCAACAGGGGTAACGTCGGCGTAAATAAATATATTCTGGGATAATCGGTTAAAAAATGTTCCCCGACCCCTGCTGTAGTGGACTCCTCTATTTGAAGCAAAATTGTCATTCTTTTGTAAACGTATTTCTAAACGTTGAAATTAAAATCGAATTGAACTTCATGTAAGTGAAAAGTGCATGCGTCATTTTGTGAGTGAATCTAAAGGAATACAGTATATATATATATATATATATATATATATATATATATATATATATATAAGAATTTAAGGATTGGAGAAAACGCATGTTATAATTGCATACTTTATTCCTACATATGTTTCAAAGGATTACAACCTGTGTGATCCATAGGGATCTTTGATATTAAAATTGTAACCTTCTCATCAGGGAAAGCATGGGAATCATCTTAAACGTAAGACATTATGACCGGTTATGAAAACAATAGATGGATAAGGTTATGACTTGATTCATTTTTTAAAAACCGTTAGAGAATTGGACGCTGCCGGATAGTGGGTTGGACAACACATACCAATCAATGTGTAAGAGCGTACATGCATACATAAATACACATACACAAACACACACATAT
>NC_142948.1:9234065-9251565 GCF_046866305.1 Octopus bimaculoides | reverse complement strand
AATTTCTTTGTCTTTTTTTTATATATATATTTCAAGCCCCTAGCTCCCCCTCCCAAACCGTCATTCTCTATATCTCTTTATAACATATATTTAATTATATATGTACACACACTCATACACACACATATATAACTAATATAAATATATATATATATATATATATATATATATATATACACATATATACATACGTACGTGTATATGTATATATACGAATATATGTATATATAATATATAGATATATATATATACACGACACATACATACACACACACACACACATATATATATATATATATATATATATATATAGACATAAATACACACCACAGCTATATTTTCTTTATTGTTTATCGTGCTCACCCACAAAATATAAGTATTCATTCTGTCTCTCTTTCTCCTTCTCTCATATATATATATATATATATATATATATATATATATATACACACATATATATAAGCATTAAGGTAGCTACATTAACATACATAGATGTACATATGCATGCACATTTACATATTGCGTCTGTGTGCGCATGCGTTTAAAGTTATTTCATTACACTTCTGAATGTGCGTATGTATATATATATATATATATATATATATATATATGTATATGTGTGTGTGTCTATATGTGTGTGTGTAGTCATAAAAGTATTCATATATATATATATATATGTACGTAAGTCTGTGTTTGTGTATGTATGTATACGTGTATATGATATAGAGAGGTAGACATACGTATACCTATAGATATAGGCACATATTTTTGCGTCGGTTTGTGTGTGAACATTTCTGTATAATACATAAATGCATACATACATACATACATACATATGCATTCTCATTCGGTCTGTGCTATACAGGAAACCAGATTATTTTAAAATTTGATTAGACATAATTGCTGACGAATTCAATTGCAGATGAGAGTAGATTGTCGTCAATTGTAATGACAATTGACAATCTAATATCTATAATAATCTAAACTGTTTCTCAGGAAGATGAATGTAAATCATGGCCGCTATTATAGCTGTGCGGTTAAAAGTTTTGGTAGACAACAGTGTTGTTTGATTTTTAGTTGAACTTAGAAAAATATCTCCCTCAATGATCTTGTGAGTGAGTACCTTGAACGTTTGACGTTGATGATAAATATATATTTGAAGAAAGAGCATAAATGTGTTGAGGTTCCCTACGGCTGATTCATACGCGTTTTTTATTGATCATTGAAGCGATTACTCCATAACAAAATGCCGTTTTCTTCAGGTGACCGATATGCTAATCTCCAACCTAAGTTCGTCTACTTATCAAAAGACCTTGATTCAACAGAATCCTAAATAATAACTGATAACAATAATAATAATAATTAATATTTATTATTTATTTCCCTTTAAGTTATCAAATGCCTTATACTCTAGCATCGGGCCGACCAAACCCTTGTGGGTGGGTTTCGCAGAGGGAAACTAAAAGTAACCCGTCGTATATATATATATATATATATATATATATATATATATATATGCTTTTGTGTGTCTGTGTTTGTCCCCACTATCGATTGATAACCGGTGGTGGTATGTTTACGTTCCCGTAATATAGCGGTTCAGCAAAGGAACCGATGGAATAGGTACTAGGCTTCAAGGAATAATTCCTAGAATCGATTTGTTCGATTAAAGGCGGTGCTCCAGCATGGCCGCAGTCAATTGACTGAAACAAGTAAAAGAATAAAAAAAATAGACATACATATATAGACATAAATGGATGGATGGATAGATAGATAGATAGATAGATAGACACAGACATAAACATACATACATAAACTTGGGATTTTCTAAATTTCCGAATACATAGTCAATACATTAGCAAATCCCTGGCTTTCACGGAAGAATTGTAATCGCATACGAGGGCCTGATCACACAGCGAGTGGTCGCGACCTGTAACGTTATTCTTAGCCCCACATTCATATATTAGTTTGACATCTGAAGTAAATATAAAATATTGGAATCCATTATTCTCATTCATTAGAGCTAATATTACCTTGGCAGTAGACACATCTGAAAACTGAATACCAAAGTAAAATATGCTTCGATTTTCTATAGTGTGTATGAATTAAATAATTATTATAAGTTACTTATAAAAAATCTCTCTATAACAAGTGAAATTGTCTCAAAATAAGTGGAACGTTATCAATATAGTCAGTAAAATGTTCTGCTGTTTATAGAAAAGTTAAATCTTAAGCTATTAACGCCTACGATTAAAATCAAAATGTCGTATGCATATTTGGTGGTTTTATGTTCATATTTTTGATAATTTTTTTTTCTGCTTTTATTGTATATTTTTATATATTTATTGACGTCATTTAATAAATGCAAATTCTTTTATGCATTTTAGTTTTTAGCTTATAGTCTATACTCGGCAGAGACCACATTAGACGATTTCCAAGAAAATAAGGTTCCAAATAGAAAGTCGATACTTCGTATCATGACATAAACGTTGCGCAGTGTCTGGTCTGTGGTCGGTCATCACAAATATCTATTATGTAATGCGGGGGTGAAACAGTTCGCAGCCGTAAGCTTCTGTGCTAGTGTCACAGAACTGTCAAGTGATTCGTTTATTTATTTAAAACTTCCTTGGTGTTGTGGATGTATCTATAAAATGTATATGCCCCTACATAATGGGCTGGTCAAGAACAAACTATATGAGTGCCGTCTACATAGGGTTCATTATGGGACTTTATGTGACTGCTGTACATTCTAGAAACAGCAGCCATATTTCTCATAAATTGCGCTCTACCTTCATAACGAAAGAGGCATACAGTGGGAAGTGTTATTTGAAATGGTTTGGCCACATTTGGGTCAACTTTTATTGTGGATATTTTCTCTAAGGTTTAATCTAGGGTTAAAACTAAACCAATAAAACGACACAAAACGCTGCTTCTAAATCTAACGGAGGCCTCAAAAGATATTTTAAGAACCACAATTATAACTTAACGCAGTTCTTGATGGTCCAAATCAGATGTGCAATCTATGTGGGTGTCTTTTCAAAACATTGTCTGGTTTAAAAAGCCACATCAGACGCCATGATGGATCTTAGGTTTAATTACCAGAAGTGATCAAACTCTGTATAAGGAGTACACAACCACTATATAAAGCGACTGACGGCACTAATCAGTACCAGTATTGCTAGAAATAAGATTTAAAATACAGTCACAAGAAGCACTTCTCTTAATCACTGACAAGTGAGATAAGCTCAGGTACTTTAGCGATGTGTATATTTCTACCGTTCGGTTGTAAAATCATGAACAAGCCACTCTTATTATTTATAATTTTCGCTTTTACTGTTTAGGAAATCAGCGTATGATTTCTACAATAATCTTATAAAATAAGGTGAGGTGAATTTAACCCAAGGCGCTATGAGAGTGTCACTGACGAGCATTAATGTAAATGTGAAATCAGTGTGATCTGGATGTGCCTTGGCACTGAGGGAGTTTGCCTCCTTTATCAGTCATCAAAATGAGTGCTTCTTGTGGTTGTGAGTTTCTTGACTCTTCTTTCTAGCAACACTGGTGCTGCATAGTGCCCTAAGTCACTTTGGTGACGTATATATTTCTGCCTTTCGGTTGTAAAATTGTGAACAAGCCACCCTTATATATATATATATATATATATATATATATATATATATATATAGATAATGTATGTATGTGTGTATGCGTGTGTGTGTATATATGTGTATATATATATATATATGTATGCGTGCGTGTGTGTATATATATGTACTATGTATGTGTGGATGCGTGTGTGTGTGTATACTACAGGCTTTCATACAGTCTCCGTTTACCAATATCACTCAATGTATTGGACTACCCGGGACTATAGTAGAAGTCATTTTGCCCAAGGTGCCGCGCAGTGGGACTGAACCCGAATTTATATGGTTACATAATGAGTTTCTTAACCATAGAATCACATCTGCAAGCAATAGAACAAACATGATGCTACATATAAATATTTCTAAAAAAGACACGGAAATTACTAGACGCCCTCTAAACTAAAAGGGAAGCAAGTCATTACAGCAAACCAAAAATAGATGCAAATAGAAGATACTATGGAGGCGATAGACGCCATCGTGGAATCATTCAAGTAAATACAGTGGCAAAGGAAACATGCCCTCTGTACTTTCACTAAAAAACAAACATACATTTATTTTTATACATTAATAAAAACATACATCACAAAAGATCAAGCAGAGTTAAAATTAAAGTGGACCCAACAGAATCAATAAAAGAAATCTGAAAAAAAGAACGTAGCAAAATCGATAAATATTGGTTATTGCAAACACCTGTTGTAGTTACAAACAAACAGCTCTGTGAAATGATAAATAAATATAACACGGCCCCCCGAGAAATGCTTTAGACGGAAAAACAAATCTGTTCAAATTTGCACAGACACAGTTATCTAACTAAATCAGTACCAGAGATACCATCGAGAGAAACTAGTCTTGTTCATGGTAGTGGCAGACTCCTAAGTAAAACCCATCTTAAACATTGTGGTGAGGGTGGGGTTGGAGATGGTGGTTCATATTGTAGAAGTAGAATGACACACCTATCGAAATAGAAAAGAAGGGAAGCAACACAAAGAAAGAACTCAAATAAACAAAAACAAATATGATATTAATGAAAAATAAAATAGTTTGGAAGTAAAAGAAATGTTTAATTGAACCATAACAAATAAAAGGATGTAGAATTCAACGCTTCAGAAATGAAGATAGAAAGTTCTAGAAAGTCTAGGTATTTGAATCAGAATATTTTACAATCAAGAAAATCCCACAGCACTGGAGGATTATCAACTTCCATGAAATTCCATCTCCTTTCGAGAAGTGTCTCCTAATATAACTCCGGGTTTATGAATGCCTTATCAGAGAATTTGGTAGAGGAAAACTGTGTGGAAGCTTCTCGTTTGTGTGTGTGCGTGTGCGTATAAGTGTGTGTGCGTGCCTTTAAGTCTATTTTTATCATCAACCCACTGCTTGACAGCCGGCTTTGGTTTGTTTACGTCAACATTATTTAACAGTTCGGCAAAAGGGATCGATCCATTAGGTACTAGATATAAAATATAAGGTCGATTGTTTCGACTAAAAAAACTTTCATTGCGGTGCCCTAGCATTGTCGGTGTCCAATGACTAAAACAAGTATAATATAAAGACAAGGGAAAACAGATGCCAGGAAAGAATCGTGCTTTCAAATTTTAGCACAAGGCCAGAAATTTCGGAGGCGGGGTAAATTCGATTACATCGACCCCATTGTTCAACTGGCTACTCATTTTATCGACTGCAGATGGATGAAAGGCAAAGCCGACCTCGGCAGGATCGAACTCAGGATGTAAAGGCGGGCGAAGTTGAAATGCCGCTAAGCATTTTAGAAGGCGTGATAACGATTCTGCCAGCTCGCCGCCCAACTAGGAAAGAATATTAAAACAATAACTTAGTGTCTGTTGCTGGATATATCATATATAATAATGGCACCATAAGAATAATTCACCAAAGCCACCAAGAAAAACATCACCGAATGAAGAAATGCAAGAATCGAGAAAGACCTTGGCATTAAGAAATTCCAAAATTTCTTGATGAAACACCTTAGCAGCTTCCACAGGGTATTGACAGCAGTGACGGTATGATAGCTGGAAGAAAAAGAAACGGTATTCAGAAGAGAATCAACACATAGAAATGATAGTGGAGGAGAAAATATGATTATTGTCTTCACACAAATATATCAGAGACAACCGGTACTACAGAACGCTAATTTCCATGTAAGAAATATATAATGACTCTGCAAGAACATGAATCAGAATCGATATAACCTGGAACCAAATATGGTACATCACAAAAATTGGCAACAATTATTTTGGATGCATCTGTTACTATCGTAAAAACTGATCAATGTACATCCCGTAGATATACATACATATACATTATATATATATATATATATATGTGTGTGTGTGTGTATACATATATGTATATATATATGTGTGTGTGTGTATACATATATGTATATATATATGTGTGTGTGTGTATACATATATGTATATATATATGTGTGTGTGTGTATACATATATGTATATATATATGTGTGTGTGTGTATACATATATGTATATATATATGTGTGTGTGTGTGTATACATATATGTATATATATGTGTGTGTGTGTATACATATATGTATATATATATGTGTGTGTGTGTATACATATATGTATATATATATATGTGTGTGTGTGTATATATATATGTATATATATATGTGTGTGTGTGTATACATATATGTATATATATATATGTGTGTGTGTGTATACATATATGTATATATATATGTGTGTGTGTGTATACATATATGTATATATATGTGTGTGTGTGTATACATATATGTATATATATGTGTGTGTGTGTATACATATATGTATATATATGTGTGTGTGTATACATATATGTATATATATGTGTGTGTATACATATATGTATATATATGTGTGTGTGTGTATATATATATGTATATATATATATGTGTGTGTGTATATATATATGTATATATATATATATGTGTGTGTATATATATATGTATATATGTGTATGTGTATGTATATATATGTATATATATATATATATGTATATATATATGTGTGTGTGTGTGTGTGTGTGTGTATATATATATATATGTATATATATGTGTGTGTGTGTGTGTGTGTGTGTGTGTGTGTGTGCATATATATGGTGCCACGAAGGAGAATCGAAACCGAAACCACATGGTGACAAATTGGTCTTCTTAACCACACAGCTACGCCTGAATGCAACGCAACAGAACAGGAAGAAAAGAAAGAAAGGGCAGAAAAGGAAGGAGAGGAAGAATTGGAGGGGAGGAGGAAAGAAGAGGGAGATGAAGAAGAGAGAGATGAAGAAGATGGAGATGAAGAGAAAGGAAAGAATGAGATGAAGAAGACTATTGCTAGTAAGGGTGGAGGACAATGGGACATCGGTTGACGCCAACAATGTAAATAATGAATGAAACAAATTTAATGATGTTATAAACCCTGAGGCCAACAGATCTACCGCCTTTAAACCACTCGACCCAGCCCTACCACCACGTACTTCGGTAATTTCTGACACTTGACGACTTCCTCACAGTGTAGTTTAGAGATTTCAAGAATGCGGGGAGAAAGAGAAATGTTGTGATAGCAGTTGTGATATTTGAAGTAAATACTCACTCACTCATCAAGTAGCTTCTATAGAAGATTGAACAATTAGCTCTAAAATTAAATAACAATGAACTAGTTAGACTGAAATAGCCATTCGGCTGTCCACTTCTCACTCGCTGTATATAAGGGGAAGAAAGGAACAGTAGAAATAATTACTACATAGAATGCTAGTTGCACTGCGGATATGTGTGTCTGTGTTTGCATGTCTGTATGTGCATGTGAACTGTGTGTTGTCAACCCGTCTGCGTTGTCTTTAGGTCACGATGGAAGGTTTCGCCTTTGAATTCAGTTTGATTGTCCTTAAAACACTAAAACACCTGATGCCGGTGGAATGTAAAAACGATCGAAACCGTTGATATATTGCTTTTGCTGGTCATTGGTGTTTTCATGTGTACTGGGCAATATTTGATACTATATTCTGGAGAATCCTTCTCTCCAGTAAACGACTAATTCTTTAGTCAATAAAATTAACGATCGTGGTTGAGACACATAGGCTAAGGACCTATCAAAGTTAGCAAAAATTAATGGTAAATAAGATTTGGTCACTGTATATTCTGACGTCGGTCGGATATTAACAGAATCTTTTAATACAGATATTGAAAAAAATTAAAAATAAGTTAAGATATCTAAACATGTTAGAATCAAAACTACACCACCAGCAGTAGTAGTAGTAGATTAATAAACATGAACTCAACCAAAAAGTATTGAGTGATTTTTCACAAGTATATTAAATTGCAATTAAACATAGAATATTAATAT
The DNA here is from genome assembly GCF_046866305.1 of Octopus bimaculoides. NCBI lineage: Eukaryota > Metazoa > Mollusca > Cephalopoda > Octopoda > Octopodidae > Octopus > Octopus bimaculoides. The sequence continues at coordinate 9,243,566 of NC_142948.1, read as the reverse complement.
ATGCAAAATTTATTAAAGGAATATTAATATATGCATAATTTAAGGCGGCGAGCTGGCAGAACCATTAGTACGTCGGGCGAAATGCTCAGCGACATTTCGTCCGTCTCTACGTTCTGAGTTCAAATTCCGCCGAGGTTGACTTTGTCATTAATCTTTTCGGAGTCGATAAAATAATTACCAGTTGAACACTGCTGTCGATTTAATCGACCTCGTCTCTCACCCAAAACTGCTGGCATTGTACCAAAACTTGTAACCAATATATACGCTGGCAGAATTGTTAACACGCCGAGCAAAATGCTTAGCTGCATTTTGCTCGCCTTAACGTTCTGCATTTTGCTCGCCTTTTATCTTTTCAGGGATGAAAACATAAGTACCAGCTGAGTACTGAGGTCGATGTAATCGACTTTGCCCCCTTCCATGAAATTGCTGAGCTTGTGCCCTTATTTGAATCTAATAGACACACACACACAAATATATATACAGGGATGGCAAAATATCACCTGACAGTAGACCAAAACTGTTTAATTCCAAGATTTATTTATGGTCAACAACTGAATGAATTTAATAAAAACATCTATGAAACATCATAAACATTATTCAAACTGAAGTCCTTATTGAGCGACAGCATTTTTGCAAATGAATAAATAAAATTGAATATTAAGTATTTATGGGATTTTGATTTACTGTCGGGTAACTTTTGGCCAACCCTGTATATATATCTACATACATAAATATATGCGTGAATATACGTGTGTGTGTGTGTTATATGCATGTGTTTTCAAAGTGTGTGCACACGACTGCTACTTCCTGCATTAATAATCCGTGTTACTCGTGCTATAAGTATGTTCAGACACGTAGTAACATTTACGCTGTGCAAAGAATTATTAACAGTCGCTTGTGAAATATAAGACACACAAACACGCACACACACACATATGTAAATATATATATATGTATATATATAAATGTGTAGTTTAACGTATGTGTGTGTATTTGTGTGTATGTTCGTGCGAGCGTGCGTTTGTACATACGTAGATGCATATTAATGCGTGTATGTGTATACATAATCATATATGCATATCTAAAATGCAAAAATGCATTACATATACTAATGAATATATCACACACATATATACTCTCTCACTCTCTCTCTTTGTGTGTGTATATATACATACATATATAGAGATATATACATATATATATATATACATACATAGATATCAGTACGCATACATACATATATATAGAGATATATACATATATATACATACATATATATCTGCACGCATGCATACATTTATATATATCTGTATACTTAGAAATATACATGCGCACATACAGAGATTAATGCATTGAAACATTCGCACGTAAATACACACATTCATACATACACACACATACATGCATGTACACACACATACACACTCACACACACATACCACATTCGAAAACACTTTCCAGAACAAACACTTATTTCTAAATAAATGATCATTACTTCATCAGGTAGCTAGCGAAGAATATGACAAATGATAGGTTTTCAATTTTCTGGATATAGAAGACGCTTCTCAGCGTGAATATTTTCTGTCACTTATGTGAAAACAAAAAGAAGAAAACTAATTAACTCTTAATGAACCGTTATCTGCGGTGTAGAATCATATTTCATGGAGAATTAGTTCACAACTTGCTTCTTGATTAATATTGCTTTCGCGAACGAAAGTGTAGGAATAATAATCCAGATTTCGGCTAAAGATACCCCCACTCACTATAGCACGTGCTAGCGTAGAGGAAGAAAGTATACAGATATTGAATAACAGTGTTAGTAACAAGTATGTACGGATACAAACGTGCAAATGGTGAAAAATACATTACACTCTGGCACACACAAACTCACACGCGTATAATACAAGGGAAGTATATTATGGGAGTGATAGAGGAAGTCAGTGAGAACGAGAGAAAAATAGATAGACAGATAGATAGACAGGTAGGTAGGTAGGTTGGTAGGTATATAGGTAGGTTGGTAGGTATATAGGTAGATGGATAGGTAGGTAGGTAGACAGATAGACAGATAGGTAGGTAGGTAGACAGATAGATAGACATGTAAGTAGACAGATAGGTAGGTAGACAGATATAGATAGGTAGATAGATAGATAGACAGGTAGGTAGGTAGGTAGATAGATAGATTGACAGAAAGATTAACGTACATAATGGATAAATGTACACACACAGGCACACGCATGTATATATACATATATATATATATATATATATATATATATATATATATATATATATATATACCATTATTATGATTGACCGTTGACTGGACACTATTCAATTTTTTTTCTCCGTGTTTTTCTCCTTGTCTCCGTATTCTTTCTGTTGAAGAGCGTAGCTCGAAACGTCAAAGACTTTCCGTATTCCCGAGCGTCATACTAATACATCCTTTTGTTATTTACACCACCTGTCCTCGTCTGTTGTTGTTTTTTCGTATATTCTCCCATATATATATATACATTATATCTATAAAAACATTTTAAATAAATTTATATGCAGTTGAGTGTGTCGCCGAAACAGACAGACAGACAGAAACAGAGTGGGGAAAATGTGATTGTGCGTAACTGTTTGTGTGTGTATGTGTATAGGAGTGTACGTGTGAGCGGTTTGTGCGTGTGTATGTGTGTGCGTGCATGTGTGTGTGTGATTACGATATTTTGTAATCGATATAATTTTACTTGTGACAGACAACGAAATATGCCACCAAAGAAGACTCCTCACCTCGGTTTTCCCTGCTAGAAATGGTAGTCATATTTTACCAAAACACGCCTTGGCATCTAACGTAACGAAGGTCAATTTGAATATTGGTATATATGATGATCCCAATCAGAACCACTTTCCCAAGGAGCTCTCAACTGCTTTTTGCTTATGGTCGCCTATGATTCCTGTTTTACGCAGACTTGGACCCGGGGTGAGCCCTTCATAGCCATCGATATCTTAGAGCTCTTGTCGTAATAATATTTATGATTAAATATTATTAAGAATTTTATAAAACAATATTTTATTGTAGGAGTGCAACCAGTTTATTGCTCATACATTTTAACAACAAAATCTTATGAGGACACCAAAAGCCCTTTCGAACCCTTGTTGGGAAACGCTAATCTAGAAATATATATCCACACTAAATCACACACACGGGTTTCTAAATCACAATCCAACACGTAAATTAATTGATATTTTTTCTTTATGTGTGAAATTTCTCTTCTCCATAAACATTGATTAAATCACAATAATATTTAGGCTTCATAAGGATGTGAGCGGGCAGAATCGTTACCACGCCAGGCAAAGATCCTTAGCAGCATATCGTCCGTTTTAAGTCCTGAGTTCAGATCCAGATAAAATATTTAAGCATGGTAAGGCACTGAAGCTGGCGGAATCGCTAGCACGCCGGAGAAAATGCTTAGCAACATGTCTAACTTTGCGTACGAGTTCAAATTCCGCCGACGTGACATTCTTTGGCATTTCGTTTCTGGATTCTCTTTTACTCTTTTACTTGTTTCAGTCATTTGACTGCGGCCATGCTGGAGCACCGCCTTCAGTCGAGCAAATCGACCCCAGGACTTATTCTTTGGCAGATCAGTACTTGTTTTTTCGGTCTCTTTTGCTGAACCGCTAATTTACAGGGACGTAAACACACTACCATCGGTTGTCAAGCGACGTTGGGGGGACAAACACAGACATAATATATGTATATATATGCCACTTCAGTGGCTCTCCGAAATTAGTCATGTAGAGGTTTCTCTTCAATCCGACAGATGTTCTCTCTTTGTATTTCATTGTTGTCCTTTTCTCCTATTACGCGCCTGATCACCTGTTCTTTATTCATTATGTATTATTTTTATTCTTATCATTATTATTACGTTTATTATTATTATTATTAGTAGTAGTAGTAGCATTTCGCTTTTGGCTGTATTTATTCATACAAGGTTTTATTGTATGTATATCAAAGTGTTGTTTCTGTCACTATACAAACGTAAATCTTGAAAAAACAAAATTATACGTTCGTGCATTAATATTAATATTTAACGTTGTCTGTACTTTTGTAAAACATACAAATATATATATATATATATATATATATATATATATATATATATATATATATATATATATATATATATAAATGCACATATACGTATAAACGTATATATATATATATATATATGATTGTGTGTGTGTTATGCAAAAGTGCAGACACGCCAAATACAAAGAAGACAGTGCAATAGGAAATGTAATGTAAACAAAATTATTTACTTTGTATGAATTTTTCGTTTACTTTTACTGTAGTTTTGTCTTTCTAGGCATTCTAAAGTAATAAGAAACATTTCAAAATATTTCAGAAACTAATAAAATAATTATGTCTCAGCAGAGGAGGAAGAATGGGATAATGAAAGGAAGATAAAATGGAGGTTTAGAATATGGAGAAATTTAAGAGGAAGTGTTTGGATTATACTGAGCAACACAGCTGAAATATAATGAGAAACTGTATTGGTTTTACTCTTATGTAAATAATTTCATTTGAAGTGTTTTCATATTGAGGCGTGGTTCTATAACTTTACTCAGTCTCTTTGAATAATTCCTCGTAGAATTCGTTGCAAAGAACGTTTTTAGTGCATCAAAACGTGTAATATATAGGATGTAGTGGTGATGGTGGTGGGGAAATTTTTTTTATATAATTATTTTGTAAAAAAAAATAAATCTGGTATTCCGTTAAATATGGTAATTCTTTATTGATAAATCAATATTTTGGTGTGTTATATATTTAGTGTGGTTCGTTTGGGGGTCTTGAAATCTACAAATAAAAATTTGAAAAACATACTAAAAAAATGAATAGTATTTAGATAGAGATAGATTAGAAAAGAAAACTCTAGAATGTGTGTCAGGTTTGGAGTGAAACAGGATTGTTTATTGAACAATAATTCATATTCAAAAAAAAATTAAGTTGGTTTGAGTGTTTGGAAATTAGTTTGGAAGAGAAGTTATTGAAAAACGATGTTTAAAGGATAAAATCAAAATGAAAAATTAATTTGTAAGATGAGGGCACTTTCGAACATTTAAACATTATCTGAATATAAACAATTGTTGCTATTAGAAAAAAATGCTGATTTGAGTATTTAAAAAGTAGTTAGGTGAAGACGAAGTTATTGAAAAACGATGTTTGAAGAATAAAATTAAGAAAAATCAATGTGTATGACCATTCCTGTTTCGAATACCTACTTATGGAAGCATTCATTTTACCGATTCTTCTCAGTTCTTTCTCATTCCGAAACGAACATTATCTTGCACCAGGGAATGAATTTTATTCTACAAAAATAAAATAACCTCTAGTAAAACAGCCATTGAATAGCTTTTATGATGTCAATAAAGGATTTAAGGATTCGAATGGAACTAACCACATGTATTTTACACTACTTATATATCAAATTTCTCTCTATTCTCAAAGGAAATTATAGAGTCGCTGACCTCCAATTCTGTGTAATAACAACAAAGAGGTTTCGAAAAGAAATGTAGAATTTCTTCAAAGAATAGGAAATCGAGGTTCGCTATTAATCTTACCAATTCTTGGGTTTCCACGTTCAGAAAGTCCAAACAAATTACTTCACTACATAAACAGACTTCAAAGCTTCTTCACAAGAACATGAACAATAAAGCTAAGAATATTTCTCTTTACGATTTTCCAACTGTTCTTCTGAAGAATTTGTCGTCACAGATACTGCCAAATGTTGTATGGTTGGGCTGACAGAAAGGAGATCATCCAAAAATGTGTAACACATAAATATATAGCGAAAACTGGAAAGTATTTTCAAAATGATTTATCACCTGGTATAGTCCACCGTATAACCAATAATACTTTTCACTCGAACAAAATTTCTCCCAAAACATTTTATTCGTGTACTTCCTCGCACATCATACGTGTTCAGGCATTTTTAATATAGATTCCGTAAAAGATTCCTATTTTATACCGGTAACAATTAAGACAGGCACTGCATCAAAATCATAACCTTATTTCTGCTTTGTATATATGTTTAGGTAGATAGATAGATAGATAGATAGATAGATAGATAGGAGTGGTTGTGTGGTAAATAGCTTGCTTACTAGCCACATGTTTCCGGATTCAGTCCTACTTCGAGGCATCTTCTACTATAGCTTCGGGCCAACCAAAGCCATGCGAGTGGGTTTGGTAGACTGAAACTGAAAGCCCGTCATACATACATATATATATATATATATATATATATATATATATATATATATATATATATGGGGGGGGGTAAAGTTGGTTTATTCGCAATTTACAACAGAAATACGAAATCACTGGTTATTTGGCTATGCTGTAGGGAACTTGTCTCCCTTGTCAGTCATAAGATAAGTGCCTTCTCTGGGTTAAGAGTTATTTTGACTCTTATTTCTAGCAATGCTGGTGCTAGTTGGCACAGTTACTTCAGTGAAAGCTATAGTACATACATGCATACATACATACATATCTACTTTCATACGTGCATATACATACATACATGCATGCATACATACGTACGTACGTACATACATACATACATACATACATAACTATGTTTCAAAAAAAAGATTGGCCCAGGTCATGTCTAATTTAATACCACCATCTCATAGGATGAGCTAAATCTTTTTCAAGTCCATTTTGTGGAATTATGGTCCATTCGAGTAGGGAGCTCTTGCTCAGTGAGATGTATCCAGGTATAGGTAGCTTATCTGGTATTCCTTGAAGAAATTTGTCCAGATTCCGTTTAAAGGTGATGGGTTCCTTTTCCTCTTTGATCTCTTTCGGGACAATGTTAAATCTTACCAATTGAGGAGAGCATACAAACATTCCCACGGCAGTAACAGTGTATATGCTCCTTATTCCGAAGACAACAAAGAAATAAGGAAACAGAAGGAAGAGGTTAGTGGGGTCTAGTTCTAAGAAGCGTTGTTTTCAGTTCCCCACGTAAAATAGGATGTCAAAGTATTCATGTAAGACGTTAAAAATCAGCGATGTGAAGCTCACTCACTCCAAGAAGCCAACTACAGGCAAAATGTGATTGTTAGACAGTAAAAGATGGTGGTTTCTTGAGTCTCAGGCAGACGATAATTGAACAAACACATACACACGCACACACACACACGTGCACAGACGCAAACACACACACACACAATCTGCATAAAATGTGTATATATACATATATGAATTGAGACAGATAAAGGTATTGAATGATTCATATGTGTGTGTTTGTATACATGTTTGTCTGTTTGTATATGTATATGTGTGTGTGTGTGTGTGTGTGTATATACATACATCTATATATGTAGATGCACACGCGCATACGAAGTAAAATGAATAGAATGACTACAGAAATGTATACTGATGTACAATACACACACACGCACACACACACACACACACACACACACGTTTCTATGAATGTGAACATATGTGTATGTATGTTCGAATTTAATATGTTCAATAATGTGTGCACATGTGCTTGCCAAACAATTTCTTTGTGTCTGCATAGGAGTATATCTATCTATCTATCACTTATCTATTTATCTGTCTATCTATCTCTCTCTATGTATATGTACGCATATATATGTGTGTGTGTGTGTGTGTGTGTGTGTGTGTGTGTGTGTGTGTGTGTGTGTGTGTGTGTATAATTATGTATCTTTATGTGTGTATGAAAATGAATTCATAGCATTTATATACATACACCATATCGCATGAATATATATATATATATATATATATGCATGTATGCATGTGTTTATACTTGCATATATGAATGAGAAAATGTTATCCTATCTGTATTCATTTTATGGTATTAGAAAACATAAAGGCCCTTAATTTTTCGAAACAAAAGCCTTTATCTTTAATTTATATTTAATAGAGGATATTTATAATAAAATCGATGATAATATACATTCAAATATTGAAATATCTAAAGTTATCTCTAGATAAATTGCATAAATTTAAACATAAAAGTAAACAGCTTTCCGGTGCTAAGTGTTGGGAACGTTAAATATCAGATGTAAAATTCATGAAATGCCATCAATGAAATCCAGATGCGCTGGCTAAATGAAGGCAATGTGATTATGTATGTATGTATGTATGTATGTACTACGTACGTACGTACGTATGTATGTATGTATGCATATTTCTATGTACGAATGTAAGTACGTACGTATGTATTTTGTATATATTTATGTACATATGTATGAATTATATATGTATGTATGTATGTATGTATGTATGTAAGTACGTATGGATGTGTATCTACGCACGAATGTATGTATCTATGTACCTATGTATATATATGAATATATGTATGTATAATTGTATGTCTGTATATATATATGTATTTACGTATGCGTGTATGTATGCATGCATATGTATGTACATATGTATGTGAGTGTGAATTGGTTTGCATACGAAGATAGGTTCTTATTTGGGGGCAAATGCATAGGTTGCCTAAGGGGTAAGTTTGACCCTTTACGAGGACGTAGGTCGCGTTAAAATTCGTCATTGGTAACGTCTCTATCAGTATTTCTATGGTCATCTCCAATATGTAATCTTTACTATTCTCGGTTATATTCCAGAGAATTATTCACAGAACAGTTGACGTAGTTGACGTACCCGGGAATTCCCGGAAAGCGGGGCTTATCCCTTGGTTCCGTTCTCATAAATGTATCACAAATACAATAACAACAATACAAAATATGTAGCCCTTAAAACGGTTTATTTTTGCATTTACAGAGAATATCGAACTGTCTTACACAGGATCTTATTTTTAGGAATTCCCAATTTGTGAAGTAATTTATGTAATAGCACGAAATTAGTTACCCGATAGTAAGAATTCAAATAAAGTAGCCCCGTAAAGGGCTTTAATGCATTCCCAGAGTATATAGAACATAGGAGTATGTCATGGCGTTTCCAGACATGAGTTCTAATCACGTGTCAAGTTTCATTAAAATCGATAAAAATAATGTAGGAGGAGTTAGCTAACAACTCAACAAACACACTCACAGACAGAATTTCCCACATATGTAGTATATATAAATATATATATATTTGTACGTGTATTGTGTGTGTATATATATATATATATATATATATATATATGAATACATAGGTGTGTATATATATATATATATATATATATATATATATATATGAATACATAGGTGTGTATATATATATATATATATATATATATATATATATGAATACATAGGTGTGTATATATATATATATATATATATATATATATATATGAATACATAGGTGTGTATATATATATATATATATATATATATATATATATATGAATACATAGGTGTGTGTGTGTATATATATATATAGAAATGTGTGTGTGTGAAGATATAGGTGAATCTATATATATGAATATATAGGTGTATATATATATATATATATAGTTATTA
>NC_142948.1:9213265-9225765 GCF_046866305.1 Octopus bimaculoides | reverse complement strand
CAACACTTTGGTTTGTGTGTTTGGATATAAATATATATGTGTATGTGTGTTTGTGCTTATGTGTATAGATACACATATATATGTGCATATGTACCTCTTTGCATGTATATATATATATATAAATAAACAGATAGATAGATAGATAGAGTATAAATAGACATGTTTTGTATGTATGTATGTGTGTATGTATGTTGGTCAGACATCGATTATGTCTGGAATCCTACTAAAACAATGACCACCCAACTAGAAGTAATTTATTGGCAGAATGTTATCTCTGAATATAAGAAATATGTCGCCCATTTCAACATTTAAACGGATCAAATAAAGTAAATCTTCCGAACCAATAAAAACCATGGGTTCGGTACACAAGTACACTCTTCCTAACTTTAATCGGATGAGCGATAATTCTCTTCGGGATAAATGAAGTCCATTGGAGAGAGGAGCTACTGATTGAGTTGTAAGTAGTTGTGGAGAATTGTGTTTTACTGGTGATGGTGTTGTTATTGTTTTTGTTGTTGTTCCTATTATCATCATCATCGTCATCATCATCATCATCATCATTATCATCAATGTCTAGGCGGCGAGCTGGCATGTCAGGAAAAATGCTTAGCGGCACTTCGTCCGGCTTTCTATTCTGATTTCAACTTCTGCCGAGGTCGAGTTTGCTTTTCATCCTTTCGGGGTCGATAAATTAAGTACCAGTGAAACACTGCGTCGATGTAATCGACTAGACCCCCCCACTCCCAAATTCCAGACCCTGTGCCTTTGGTAGAAAGGATTATTATTATTATTATTATTATTATCATTATTATTATTATTATTATTATTATTTTATTGCCTTTGCATAGCTTCTAATGCTGGACATGTACTACGGTGTCAGCTGTTCACAGCCAGTGAACTAAGGTTACACCTCTTATTTTTAGAGCACTATCCGAAGTATTTGAGAGGTTCCAAGCAGTGCTGTTTTCTGCAAGTGCTCCACCCTTATTACAGCCCCTATTTGTGCCATGTACTTATCATGATTTTTATTCACTTTTCCCAGGTCTCTGACAATTGTTGGTACTACCACCTTTTTTATTGACCACAACTGCTTAACCTCCCATAGTAACCTGTTAGATCTATCGACTTTTCTGTCCTCCTTATTGCGTATCTTGTTCTCAGCTGGGCATGCTATATCTATGATCCAGCGTCGTTTGCTTTCTTTCTCAATTAACACTGTCTGGTTTCTTATTCTCTATCTCATGGTAGCAATGAATCATAAGATCTCATAGGATCTTTGCATTATCATTTTCGATGATGCCTTTGGGTTTATCTACGTACGACTTCTTTGCTCTGTCAAGTCCATACTTGTCGCAAAGTATCTAGCAGAGAATCCTTGATATATTGTCATGATGTCTTTTATGTTCTTCCTGGGCTAGTGGCGTACATTGACTGTTATGATCTAACACCTGACCAATTAGGTTAAACCCTGACCAATTAGGCTAAACGGGCCCCTGATGATTACTTTGTCAAATTTTGCAACACCTAGAAAATAGATCATTGAGGAAGTATATCTTCTAGATTCGAGATATTCTTCGGTGCAATCTTCGATAATTATATACGAAAGTTTTGATTGTCACTCTTGTCAGTTTGGCCAGACATGACACAGACGATTGTGTCCAAGCCAGTGTCATGTACCGTGTTTGCTCCGTGTTTTCACGTTGGAGTATCGACAAATTACGTAGTAGAATCACCTGTCAACATGATCGTGGCTGTGTTTGTACACAGCAAAGATTAAGTGACCGCAAAAATGATGGGGTCAGTCGTCTCCTGGACAATTTGCATAGTCTTCTGCACTTTGAGATCGTATCTTTTGCAATCATATATTATCATTTTAGTAATTCTTTTATGGCCAGATGCAGGTCTTGTGCAGTTACATGAAACCTTGAAGCCTGTTTTTTTTTCTTTATTCTAAACGCTGAGTGTTTGACCCTTATTGGCCTTGCTTATGAACAACATATGATATGCTGATCCCTGTAGATTATTAACAATTTTGTGGTCTCTCTCCAAGTCATTTTTTATTCATTCAATTTTGGAATTCAATCTTGATCTTTGTTTTTTGCTTTTATTTTCCTTTATAATATTTTCTATGTTTTTATCCTTATCTAAATTCTTGTTTTTTTTTTGTCAATATAGCAAGTCTCTTGTTTCTACTTTATTATCTACGTCGACACAACCACCAGCAATACACCACCACCATCACCACTACTACCACCACCACTACTACCACTACTACCACCAACAACAATATCAACAACCCCACCATCATCAAGATCCTCACCGACGTCATTTTTATTATTAGTTCATTCCTCTTCCCATTGTTGTTCATTATCCCCGTTGGCAGAGTTCCGGGTTCAGTACTACTGCATGACAATTTCTATAACCCCGGGCCGACCAAAGTCTTGTGGGTGGATTTCGTGGAAGGTAACTGAAAGAAGCCCGTATGTGTGTGTGCATTTGTGCGTGTGTATGTGTGTCTGCATGTGTTTGTATGTGTGTCTGCATGTGTGTGTATGTGTGTGTGTGGGCACACCTGTGCGTGTGTGTATGTGTGCGTGTGCGCGTGCGTTAGTTTGTATGTCTTTGTGCCTGTGCCTGTCCCCCGCTTGACAACCGATGTTGGTATGGTTCCCTGTCCCCGTATCCTAGCTGCTCATCAAAAGCCGACGACAGAATAACTGCCAGGCTTTAAAGTCCTACAGTCAGTTAATTCGACTAAAAATTCAAGGTGGTGCCCCAGCACGGCCACAGTGTAATGACTGAGTCGAGTAAAAGATAGAAGATATTTCATTACAGCTGCTACTTTTGCTGCTGCTGTTGTTGATGATAATGTCGTATCTGCCGATATATTAATAATAATTAATATCAAAAAAGCAATAACAAGCAAACGATATCTATTACCATTATTGGCGTTATTTTTAAAGACATTATTATTTGGCTTCTATTATACGAATTATTACTGTAAAATCAACAATAATTAAAAATAATTGTAATTTATTTTGCCGTACGTTAGTTGTTAAATGTGTCATTTTTATTATAGCTTAGTTATTAATATCCTAATTATTATTAGCAATATTGTTGCTGATACTGTTCCCGTTGTTGTTAGTATCATTACTGATATTAAAATTCTATTTTAATTAACACACTTTTTCTCTAAAAAAAAATTTCAGAATTTAAAAAAAGCGCATTGCTAAATGAAAGCAAAATGTCGATGCCAACATGTTAATGGTTTATGCGTGGGTTTTCTCTGTTATATCTATTGATAGATGTAATAGGTCTAGGCGTGGCTATGTGGTTAAGAATCTCACCTTGCAATCAGGTGGTTTCGGATTTTTGATTCAGTCCTGCTACGAGGCACCTGGGGCAAATGTCTTCTGTATTATAGCCTCAGGCTATAATATCTACAGATATATATATATATATATATATATATATAAATTAGTCTATATTTATACACAAAGAGGTAAGCCTTAATAGGTTGCCTAACACACTAGAAAGAACAGTCAAAAAGTCCAAACCACAGTTAAGAGCAATTTTGAAGGGAATGAAAAATAAAAACGTTTACCATGTATTATGCTCTTTAGGGAAAGAGTGACGCAGCGGTGCGCTGCGGTTTCCATAGCGGCCACCCCAGGGCACCGTGGCGACTCTCTTCCCGGTTTATATATATATATATACATATATATATATATATATTTAATTAGATGTATTTATTTTATCCTAATTAATAATAATTCGGATAGAATAAATGGGTTAATAGAAACCAGGGTAGCAAAGATCACAAAATAACTGTGGTGTAATTCCTGTTTGTGAGGCAGAAACTCCTTGATATTTTGGGTATTTGAGTATATATAAATTTAAGGAATGGAGTGAACGTATGTTATAACTGCATAATTTATTCCGACATATGTTTCGAAGAATTATAAATTATGCGATCCATAGGAATTGTCGATGTTAAAAACGTCAACTTCTCCTCAGGGAAATGTATGGGAACCATCTTAAACTTAAGACATTATGACCGAGTATGAGAACTATAGTTTGATAAGGTTATAACGTAATTCATTTGAAAAAACCGTTAGAGATGTGGACGCTACCAGATAGTACGTTGGACAAGAAAGGAAGGGGAAGAGAGAGAGAGAGAGAGAGAAGGAAAATTCAGTGTAGATTTGGGAGTAGATGGGATGATATAAATCCCCCCCCCCAAATTTTTTGGAGAGGAATGTTATGTAATAAAAAGGCATTATAAATGGGGTTAATACTGTGTTTCTATGAAAATATTAAGATGAATGTATATAAACATTTATACTTATGTGTATGCGCATATATATATATATATACAAACAGACTTACATTTACTCCAATAAGTTCATATATGCATATTTATATACACACCCACGTCAAAACTCACACTCACATATACATACGAACACACACACATATACATATATATACACATATAGATATATATATATCCATATAACAATACATACACATACTCATATACATATGTATATATATATATATATATATATATATATATATACACATATATATTTTTTTTTTTAACATCGACGATTCCTATGGATCGCATAATTTGTAATTCTTCGAAACATATGTCGGAATAAAGTATGCAGTTATAACATGCGTTCACTCCATTCCTTAAATTTATATATGTCTATCTATATATATATATATATATATATATATACATATAAACAATATATGAGTATATGCATATATATGTACATGTATGTATATAGGTTCATCCACATGTACATATAGATACATAACTGGGTACATGACGTGGCAAAAGAACAAGGACAAAAATGGTAAACAAGGTGCAACAAACAAGCAGGCCACATAGAAACATCACCTTCATCAGCTGCCCCCATTAAAACTCCGGTGTTTCGAAGAATTAAGGCAGTACGCATCGTTAAAATGGTTCTTCCCACGAACACAAATTAAATTGTTTTCGTGATATATATATATATATAATTTAAAGAAGAGTAAAACAAAATCAAAGCAGGACAAGTCTAGCAGTTCATTTAAATTAGTTTAATACTGAAGTTGAAAACTAATTTAACTGAACTGATAAGCTTATCCTGCCTGGATTTTGTTTTCCACTTCTTTGAATAATACCTAATGGCTCGAAAGTAGGCTGCGGGTCACCGATTCTCTCCTTACAGGGCAATTACTACCGCATCTCCGTCCCCAGTTGTGAACTTGGATCCTTGTAGCTAATCAATTGTAACACTCATTCAGAATTCCTATTAGTTTAGGTCTGTGTTCCGCAACCGTTTTGCACTTGCGGTACACTTATATTCTTTTCAAATATCGGCGGCACACCTGACCTAAAAATATAACTAAAAGTATAGAATTAAAAAATTATATTCAAGTTACCCGGCGGCGCACCTAGTATTGTGTTTGTGTGTCACCACCGTATTACAACTGGTGTTAGTTTCCTTACGTCTCTGCAACTTAGCAGTCGGACAAAAGAAACATATATATGATAATAAACAGTCTTACAAATATAACTTGTGTCGATTCATTGGACCAAACATTTCAAGACGCTGCTCTACTCCAGCATGGCTGCAGTCCAATGACAGGAAACAAGACAAAGATAAAAAAATCCAACGGTGTTAAGTGAAAAAAGTTAGCTTCCCATGGTTCAAGTTATGTAATTGAAGTAATATCGGCAATATCGGTGCCAAACTGATATATGAATACAATGTAATATTCGTGTGAAATTCCTCTGTAGAATTGATTGTATGTATATGTTTGACAAGAAAATTATTAGTATAAACAGTAGGTGTTTCTCACTTTTGCCGTGATATTCAGGATAATCCACAATGATATTACATAATATATTGCCTAAGATATCACCTTAATATATTACCTTAACATATTATCTTTCTACATCAGGTGTCCGTGCTTGATATGATAAACTTCAGCCCGACTGACAACAGTTAACAACCGCGGAAAGGAGCATCTATGGGGTCATACGTTGTGCTAGAAATGACAACCAAACTTTCCATTAATCACACGCGATCGTCTTTGGGAAATGAAGTTTATCGATATCAATGCTTGATGAGACAAACTTACACCTGACGCTGAATAGCCTCAATGCGGTAGTATGGCTTGCTAGAAATAGCAGTCAATTCTTCTTTAAATCGTACCTGATAATCTATACATAACGAAAGTCTCTCTCTCTCTTCTTGTCCCAATTTTAACCCTTCCCCACTTCAAGAAGGCTTCCTCTTACTGTTTCACGTGCATACTGTCAGCCCCTTTTTATTCAGCTCCTGGTTTGGTTGCTAACTGTTTCCTGAAAGTCAAAATATGTTGAAGAAATCTGTCATGGTATCGTTTGAAGGTGATGGGTTCTTTTTCTTCTTACTGGCAGTGCTTCACATTTATCAATGATTCATTTGTAATCTAGATTGAGAAGTTCAAGTCAGTTGCTTCAAGCCAAAGAGCTGATCTGTAATTAAAATAAAAGAAACATTGGGTGTAGTTAATTATAACGAAAATTGTACATTTTAGAAACTTTGAGATGTACAAGCATATAGGAAGGAAGGAAGGAAGGAAAGTCAATATAAGTGAGGGGTAAATTACTCCCTGGAAAGGAAACTAGTACATCAGATGGTTTAGCAAAGATCATTTAAGGACCAGGCATAGTCTTTTACCCGGTTTAAACCATTCGTTAAGTGATAGGTGTCTTCACGAGTATCCACTCTGATAGAAGAATTCGGGCTGGGCTTCGGTCCCAGGACAACTCATTTCCCTTCCACTTGTATTTGTGTTCAAAGCTCTAAAACTAATCTGATGCTTAATGTGCTAGAATTAGCAGCGAAATATCACCTCAAATGATATCCTTCTATTTTTAAAATGAAGGTTGGATGACATTGGATAAGGCATTCCCGTATATATTTGAAAAATACAGGATGATCACGACAGAAATAACTTTGATCACACATCCTATTGATCAGGGTTAATCTGACTCTAAACAATGTGTGAGCCATTATTGCATGTACCTATAGCATCGAATGATGTGTAATTGGCCACTTCAAAAGCTTCGCTGTTGCCTTATGCTATAAATTTAAATTAGATCCAGAGAACAAGCTTTGATTCCGCTAATGATATTTATGTGTGTTGGACACGAATACAATACAATGTGAGTGATATATTTGACCTCTTAGGTTATTGTCCGCTCCTCTTTCTCAGGAAATTATACGTTATTATAAAGGATTTCCACAACCTTCGAAACTATAATGAAACGAATGTCTCCAGTACATGGCAAGGCCTTTCAATAGTCATTAACAAAAATTAACATATTCAAGTTTAATTTTAAACAACGACTTTATCAACGCACACGTGGCTGTGCTGTTAAGACGGTCGCTTTTGAATTAGATAGTTTCGGGTTCGGAACTACTAGAGGTCCTTCAGGATGAATTTGGTAATTTAGTAGATGAATGTGTGTACGTGTGTGTTTGTGTCTGTCTGTCTGTCTGTATCTGTGTTTGTTCCCCACCACGGCTTAACTGTTACTGGTATGTTTAGGTCCCCGTAACTTAGCTATTCAACAAAAGAGACCTATAGAATAAGTACCATCTTAAAACATAAGTACCGGTGTCTATTCGTCCGACTAAAATTCTTCAAAGGTGATGCCCCAGTATGGCCGCAATTAAATGAATGAAGCGCGTGAAATGATAAAAGGTTTCCGAAATCTACGTTTCTGTTTCAATGTTAAATTGTCCATAAGGCGGCGAGCTGGCAGAATCGTTAGCACGCCGGGCGAAATGCTTAGCGGTATTTCGTCGGTCTTTATGTTCTGGGTTCAAATTCCACCGAGGTCGACTTTGTTTTTCATCCTTTCGGTGTCGATAAATTAAGTTCCAGATGCGTCCTGGGGTCGATCTAATCGACTGGCCTCTCTCCCCAAAATTTCGGGCCCTGTGCCTAGAGTAGAGAAGAATATTAAATTGTTCATACATTATTTCTCTGTTCACATGTCATACGTTATGCGCCATGATGAATTCTTTCCGACGTGAAGAAGGCAAGATTACAATATTCATACTATAACACAGCATTATTTTAATTCAAATCAGAATATTTATGATATTTCCGTATTAATCTCATGTTTATTTTTATATTTTAATTATTACACTATTTCCTATTTTAATTATTAACTTTATTTTTGATTTCAAAATTCATACTCTGTTCGCTGTTTTTAGTTGCTTTCCTTAAGTACATTTTTTCTTTTAGCTTTTTAATGTTTGTTTCTTTGTGCTTTCTCCCATCTTCATTTCTTTCTTTATTATTTTGTATTGTTTCGTTTAATCTGGTATTATTATTTATAACAAGTGGAGTGTGTCAAATGTATTGGACGCGTCGTATTGCAAATGGTAATGAAATGCACAGATAATATAGCAGTTATTTCCATCATGCTATATATATTCATAAAAATCCTTAATTTCCTGATAAGGATTTTAATTAAGATATTGAAATATGTAAAAGGTGTCCACATAAATATGTATATAGTATCTTATAGTTATCATTCTCATATTTGATTATTTAAAAAACATGAACAGCGGAAGCAAAAAACATACTGGAAAAGGAAGGGACAATATTTTACATATCACTTGACCAAGCCTAATGTATTTAAAATAACACATGGAAATCAAGCATAGAGGTCAATGAGAAACATATCGCAGACACGTGTTAAGTATAATTGATAAGGTTATGAATGATTCACTGAATCTGATATTAATTATACTACAAATCTTAGTAACAATCGGATAGATTATGTTCTATATCGATAAGTGCTAGCATGGCTATGCACTTTAGAAGCGTACCTTGCAACCACAAGGTTTCGAGTTCAGTCCAACTGTAAGGCACTTATTTTTCTCTACAGTTGTTTCGATAAATACAATAATTACGTAATTAATAAAGACAAATTTAAATCTAACGGATGATCCTTACCCTGAGAAAACTTAAAATTTAAAGTTATTCACGACCCCATACATGGTTTATTGCAATCAAGACATATACATATGAATGCGTGTATCATGTATATTATCTGACTCTCCCTGTGTGTCTGACTCTCCCTGTGTGTCTGACTCTCCCTGTGTGTCTGACGCTCCCTATCTGTCTGACTCTCCCTGCCTGTCTGACTCTCGCTATCTCTGGAAAAAGAGTCCGATAGAATAATTACTGGGTGTACAAATAATAAGTACAAGGGTCAATTTCTTCCACTACAAAACTCATTAAGGCGGTGCTCCAGCATGTCCGCAGTCACAGAAAAAAAGCAGGTAAAATAATAAGAACATAAAAAGAGTGTGTGTGTGTGTGTGTGTGTGTGTGTGTGTGTGTGTGTGAAGGCACATGGCTTAGTGGTTAGAATGCTGCACTATATATTATTGCGACATCGTGGGTCGATTCCCTGACAGAGCGTTACGTTATGCTCTTGAGCGAAGTACTTCATTTCACGCTGCTCTGCGATCATTTTGTCATCTGGCATGTGGCCCACGGTGAACCTGTACAGGTAATATCGCTTTGATGGAGGAAGTATATTTACGTGTACACAAGCATTTGATTACTATAAACAAATCAACTGTGTAGTTCTTGCCGAAACCTCATACGTAGTCCATGATGTATATATGGGTGTGTCTGTGGATGTATGTGTGTGTGCGTACGTATGTGCATGTTTGTGAGTGTGTGTGTACGTATATATGTATATATATATATATATATATACATATATATATGTATGTATGTGTGTGTGTGTATGTAAGCATGTATGTAAACACACTCACTCACACACACAGTTGTGGTTTCATGTGTGGTTTCGTGAACAAACCTATAATGTCATATATAAGTATTTCTAGAATAGATTATTTGAATAAGAGATTTTAGAAGCGAATAATACTTGTCAATAGACATAAGTCAAACTGTGACACATACTCGAAGATTACGGCTATTTGCCTTTTCATACGGATTGTGTGACTAAAAGCGAACGATAATACACCACCAAGACAGGAAAATAAACGACTATGATAGGAAAATCAACAGCATTCGCTTAAATAAAATTATTATTTACTTGTCAGCTAGTAATAATAACTGTGCGGCTGACATGAATGATAACGACAGCAAGAATTAGGAAAACTTTGTTTTATTATTATTATTATTATTACTATTATTATTATTATTATTATTATTATTATTATTCCTATTATTAATATTATTTTTATTGTTGTTCTTATGATTATAACGTTAGTAATATTTATTATATATATATATATATAAAGAGAGGGAGAGATACGTATGTATATATATGAATGTATATATGTATGTATGCATCGAACAGTGTTATTCCTCTACATATATATAAGTATATTTCTGCATCCTTGTTTATATATACATGGGGGAAATGGTATGTGCGTGTGTGTGTGTATATATATATATATATATATATGTTTGTATGTGTCTATATATGTATGTACGTATATATATACACACATATAATTTCCCCTATGTATATATACATACAATGCAGTCATATATACTTAGTATATCAAACTATCAAATGACAACATCGATGATAATGATGATGATGATGATGATGATGCTCAGGTTTCATCTTGCTGTGAATGTTGAAGAAATATTCAGCCCAATACCACAGATTTGATTATCAGACGCTTGACCTTAACTACTTGAGCTGAGGTCATGCGCATCTCTGATCTGGTGCAAGATTACTAGGGGTGTGTCATAGCCATGTGTTGAAAGGAATTGGGGCGGGGTTGAATAATTCATCTCTGGAAATATAGGTCTGTCGTTCAACATCCTTAAACAACCCTTATTCAGGAGACCTTTAGAGCAGGATCTTCTGTAGGATCGGAAGGAAATTGTAAGCGGAACCCCCGCAGGGTCTTGCGTTGATTATCTTTTACGGGGTCAACATATCCTGCACATATGGTTGTGATGTGTGTGTCTGGAACACCCTTATTAGACGGGTTGTCATGATGGGTATATTGGGTTTCATATATTTGTACTCCAAAACCACTTTGATGGCGTGTGCTGCTCTGTCACTCACTAATAATGGTAATCCTTTTTTTACTTATAAGCACAAGGCCTGAAAGTTTTGGTGGGGAGGTGATGGGTAGAGGTAAGTCGGTTAAATCAACTCCAGTACTTGATTGCTCCTTGTTTTATCCACCCTGAAATAGGAAAGTGGTTCTCGGCGGAATTTGAGCTCAGAACATAGAGGAGAAGACGAAGGAGGATGAGAAGATGAAGGAGGAGGAGGAGTAGATGAAGAAGGAGGAGAATAAGAAAGAGGAGGAGGAGGAGAAGAAGAACGAAAGGAGACCGAAAGGAGAAGAAAAAGAGAAGAGTAAGAAGAAGAAGAAGAGTGAGGGGGAGAAAAACAGGAAGAAATAAATAAATTTTACAACTTGTGAAGTAAACACAGCAAAATTACTCAATACACTGCCTCATGAAGGTCACTGCTAGCTCTCACTGCGCACACATCCATGTGCTGACGTCTGTTGCCGCTCTACAGAACTAATTTCGTAACTTTTATAGGTAGTTAGATAGATAGATAGATAGAACAATGGTTGCCTGTGAATTTACGAATTTCGCTTCGAAATAACGTGCTGCCCTATACATTCTTTATACGTTGCACGTCGCTGGTATGCAATAAAAAGCGACAATCGTGCAGTATATTATATTGTATTGTATTATATTATATTATATTATATTATATATTATATATATATATATATATATAAACAGAGAGAGAGAGACGTATTCATAGTAATACATACACACACATATATCATTTGATATCCTATGATATAATCTAACATGATATGCGATAAATCATTTAATATTCTTTACCGCTGCTCTTTTCCTCTTCATAAGTTTCAGAAACGAAATAAAAGCGTTAATAAATCACGTAAGCCGGGTTTCATATTCTTCTTTTTCTTCTATCTCAGGTAGATTGGCTTTAGTTTTCATTTGATCAATTTAGCCTTGGACTACAACTCACACATCGTCCATATTCAGAATCCTCCAGCAAATCACTTTCTTGAAAACGTTTTTATTTTATTGACCATTTAATCCCCACGAGACTATCTTTTTCGTTGTTGAGTTCTCCACAGATAATCTGCGATTATTACGGCTTTTATACTGTTCTTTTTCAAGGGCGTTTATCAGTCTTTTTCTGAAATATTGCTCAAGAATGGTTTCAATAACGTGGAAAATCTTCATAAAGAGGCTTCGAATGAACTATATTAATTTCCAGAAGTTTCTTTACATTTTTATGCAATTATTTTATTTCTTTTTATGTATTTTTTCACTCAAAGAGAATCCCTATTATGTTCAGTCATATATACACCATATATATATATATATATATACACACACTCATATATATATATATATATATACACACACACACA
>NC_142948.1:9205765-9208265 GCF_046866305.1 Octopus bimaculoides | reverse complement strand
TGAGTTTGATTATTTGGGAGTTGAAAGGCGTTGAACCGGCAGAATCGTTAGAATGCCAGATAAAATGCTTAGCGGAACATTGTCCCGTTTTATTTTCTGAGTTCAAATTACAAGGTATACTTTGCCTTTCATCCTTTATATATATAATGTATGTATGTATGTATGTATTTCCCACCACCACCATCGTTTGACAACCGATGTTGGTGTATTTACGTACACGTAAGTTAGGGTTCGGCAAACGAGAACGTTAGAATAAGCACTAGGCTTAGAAAGAATAAATCCTAGGGTCGCTTAGTTCGAATAAAGGCAGTGCTCCATCATGGCCGCAGTCAGGTGACTGAAACAAGTAAAAGAATAAATGAGAATAGAAATAAATAAATAAATAAATAAATAAACACATGTACACTTGGTGAATCTGACTGGAAGATATTCGATCGTTGATCTTCACAATTTGCGCAATCAGAAGGCTAAAGAAGAAACAAGAATTTTCAGCCCCTGATTTATATTTGTCGGGTTTCTCGGCAACAGAAATGGAGTATATTTGTATTGTTTTTATTAACTGTCCTACAGTTGATGTATTATCATAGTTTTCTGCCAGTGGAAGACGCCTACCTGCTCTAGTGGGTGTTAAATCATAATTTGTCTGCGCTGATTATCGGGGCGGGATATATTGTTTATGCAAAGCAGTTATTATTTTCTTGTTTTCCTATGTGGTCTTTCTAATTCACTTATATAGAAGTTAACTCCAACTTATTACTATTACAGCTACAATATTGATATCTATTACCTTTACTTTTGGCATTTAGCTTAGCTTCAAGCAGTAATCATCTCATTCACTTATGATGTATTTTCGGAAATCTTTCTTTCATTTTCATGGCTCATACACTGTCTAATTTATATTTTTACATTGTTTCCGTAGATTTCTTTTTGTTTTCATTTATTTTTTTAGTGAGGGCTGCAAATAACATTGTGTTATTTTTTTTACTCAACTTTTCCCCGTCCAAAATGGTCGTGGCACATATCTCTGAAACAAATTTCATGCTAGTTTCTTTCATTATATTTCTACACAGTACGTAAGAATCTTTTTGCTTTCTACCTACCTACCTTAAACATATATTTTACAGGCCATTCATATACAGGCAACATCTCTACTGTCTTGAATAGGCCACCGCATAAAACTTACAAGTACAGGTGACAGACAGAAAAATAGCGAAGAATTCATTTTGAATTGTTTTCGTTTATGAATGATTAATTTCATTTTTATTGCTTGGTTATTTTGCTTTTATCTACAAAATTGTTTTTCTATTTAGTCACAGCATTTTTTACTTAACATCTCCCTGGTCAAAATAGCCGTGGCTTATTTTTCTAAAACAAATTTCATGCCAATTTCCTTCATTATATTTCTACACATTATGTTAAACTTTTTCCCTTTCTACCAATCTTCACCATGTTTTATAGGCCATACGCATGTATGCCGGCAATGGCTTCTTGCCACAACCTCACTGTCCTAAATCTGCATCCGCATAAAACTTACAAATGCAAATGACAGACTGAAAACATGTAACGAATTCATTTTGAATTGTCTTGAGTTAGGAAGCATGGATATGAATTTCATTTTTATTATTTCATTTTTTTCACTTGTATCCACAACATCTTTTTGCAGTTACCCATAGCATCTTGATATACCCTTTTCGTTGTTGATACTAATGCATTTGGGCGTCATTCGTCTTAAAATACGAGGGTTAGTCAAAAATTAATGCCATTTTTTTTAGGACAGGTATAATTACCAAAACAGGAACAGGTATCATACATCAAAATTAAACTGGTCTGAATGTATATATATATATGTGTGTGTGTGTGTGTGTGTGTGTGTGTGTGTGATAGGATCCGTCAGTTAGCACATACCAAATAGACTCTCAAGACTTTGGTCAACCAGGGGCCCGCGTAGTGCGACGAAATCTAACAGCACGTCAGCAAAAGAAGCTTCGTAACGACGTAGGCATGGCGCGCAATTTTATTTAATAAATATTGTACAAAAAATACAGCCGGATGTCAGTTATCAAACAAAGCTTTTCATGTGGGTTTTAAAAATGCTTTCTGTTGGATTTCTATTTTGAAATTATTTTAAAAGTATTTGTTTTTGTTTTGTTTTTCTTATGAGGATTTTCTGCGTAAATACAAGTTTACCTTATTATTATTCATGGAATAAAACGATTGCAAGAAAATCATTTAAGTCATCTATTGTCAGGAAGATTCGAAGTAATTTATTTACAGTTCTATATCAGAAGGAAAAGAATGAATGAATGAATGAAAAGAACAAAATAAGTATATAGCATGGATAGTACTAGAAAGAAGGAAAAAAATACGATTATTCATTTGTGTGTTCGTGTATATGTGTATGTGTGTATGTATCTATATATGTGTGTATATATATATATATATATATATATATACAAATACATATATACACAAATACATGTAGATGTAACTATATATATAT
>NC_142948.1:9192918-9197765 GCF_046866305.1 Octopus bimaculoides | reverse complement strand
TATATATATACATATATATACTATATATATATATATGTATATATATATATATATATATGTATATATATATATATATATGTATATATATATATATATATATATATATATATAGCTGTCTGCGTACGTATGTATATGGACCCACAAATGTGTATATAAAGATATTCGTATATCCACATATATGAGAGCCTACAAGCTAAACCAAGTTGAATACTTTCTCACTTGTTGTATGATGAGAATTAAACAGTCATTATATTGAAACGTAACAAGAAACGCTGATAAATACACAAATTTAATAGGGAAATTAGAATGAAATTCAGTTCAGGCGGTTGCATAATGCGCTAAGATAATCTTCTGAATGGGGAAAAAATTAATTAAAATGACTAATAACATATTAGACAGAACAAGACACAAACGTATATACATATATATTTATATATATGTGAATTACATCAAATACACAGACTTAGAAATTATACTGAGAAATGAATGAAAGAAGGCATAGTTGAATGTACACAAATGAAAGTAAAGGTTACGAATGAATATTGTAAACGCGCTAGATTAATGATACAAACTAAGTTAGATGCCGTAACATAGGTTACAAGCATGAAGACTAGCTGTTTCACTGATAACTTATAGTTATTATATTCTCAACTGGAGTCTTAATGATTTAGCATGCGTTGATAGGAAAACAAAGAATTTGATTATAGAATGTAGGAATATTTCAGTGAAACACTGACAAAGAAGGATGATAATTTATCACGAACGTAGAATGGAAGGAGTCTTCTTCAATTAGAGAGCGTAAATTACTAATATGCTATTATAAAGTAGCGAACAAAAGGTAAATGAAGATATCTGTGGGCTGTGGAGATAGAGCAATCAATCATATTATTACTAGCTACCTGCACTTAGCGACAACGAAATTTATATGTGTGTATATATAAATGTGTGTGTGTGTGATTCCAGTTAAGAAAATTATGTGTGCATATATATATATATATATATATATATATACACACACACACATATATCTTCTTTTCTACTCTAGGCACAAGGCCCAAAATTTTTGGGCAGGGGACCAGTCGATTAGATCTACCCTTGTACGGAACTGGTACTTAATTTATCGACTCCGAAAAGATGAAAAAAGAAAGTAGATCCAGTTGTCAAGCGATGGCGGGGGGACAAACACAAACAGCAAATACATACACACACAGACACACACGCGGTAGATATGAAAAATTGTAACATATAAGCGCGAGGCATGTTTGTATGTATTGCCTTGTATTTATGTGTTAATTTTGGCTTTTCTGCTGATGATAGCTGGCCTAGCACATTATATTATTTTGCTGAAAATAGCTTGAAACCTTGCTTCAGGAAATAATGGTAAATGTTTTTATTTTTCATTCCCTTTCGAAATTATCCCTAATTCTGGTTTGGAGTTTGACTACTCCTTCTAGCCGGTTTGATGTCCTATTATGGACATCTCTCTTATGTGTTTAAATGTACACTGTATATATATATATATATATATGTATATATATATATATATATGTATATATATATATATATATAGGTTCATAGGATATTTACATAAATTTACACACACACACACACATCACCCTCATCATCATCCACATCAGCATTATCATCATCATCAACAACAACATCACGACTCATCTTCCATAACGACAAGCTGGATAATATTTTCCGGGGCAGCAGATTTCCACGGAGCAGGTGATTAGGCTGAAAACACGCACGAATTATTGTCAAAGATTATCATGATAAAAATGTATCCTAATCGATTCATCAATTCCAATGGAAGACAATATATTCCCGAAAGAAATACAGGAATTATCTAATTATTACAACTGTAAATTGAGTTATCCGCAATGTATGTATTGCGAAGGGAGGTAATCATTATAAACAAAGCCATCGTAAGAAGCGAAAAGGCAACTGTATAAATGAAATCCCAAAGGCCATAGGGGAAGCCTCTATGTGACCATACGATATGCTAGATATAGCAGTTAGATTATCACGGCTAAATGTCTTTGATTATAGGTTCATTGGTTAAAAGTTGCAAATTAACAAAACACACAGGATTTGAATATATACGTAACCTACAGAAAATTACACTGTAAATCACGGTATATTCTTACAAAAACGCGTGTGTGTGTGTGTGTGTGTGTGTGTGTGTGTGTGTGTGTGATAGTGCGTTTGTATGTGAGCTTGCATGCTCATGTTTGTAGGTATGAAGGTAGGAAGAGATAGAGATAGATAGAGAGAAAGACAGACAGACAGAGAGAGAGAGAGCGATAAACACAGACATTTAGACAGACGGACAGATGGACACACAGACAGTATCATTAACGTGTCAGACAAAATACTTAGCGGTATATCCTTCGGCTCTTTATTTTCTGAGTTCAAATCACGCTGACGTCAAATTTATCTTCAATTCTTTCGAAGTAGAATCACCTACCTTTTCAACACTAAGATTCATGTAAACTTTTCTATTAAAGGCACAAGACGTGAAATCTGGGTGGGGAGGACACTAGTCGATTTCATCGACCCCAGCGATTCAGTGGTGCTTAATTTATCGATCCGAAAGGATAAAAGGGAATGTCGACCTCAGCGGATTTTGAACTCAGAACGTAAAGGCAGGTGAAATCCGCTAAGCATTGCGTCGGCGCGCCAACGATTCTCCCAGCTCTCCGCTTTGAGGTCCATATAATCCTATCTACTATAGACTAAAGGACTGAAATTTGGTGTGGGGGGGGAGGACACTAGTCCATTTCATAAACTCCAGTGTTTCAGTGGTGCTTAATTTATCAACCCGAAAGGATGAATGTCAACGTCGACCTCAGCGGAATTTGAACCGAGAGCCTAAGATGGGCGAAGCCCGCTAGGCGTTTTGCCGGGGCGCTCACGATTCCTATTTCTTTATTGCCCACAAAGGGCTAAACATAGAGGGGACAAACAAGGACAGACAAAGGGATTAAGTCGGTTACATCGACTCTAGTGCGTAACTGATACTTAATTTATCGACCCCGAAAGGATGAAAGGCAAAGTCGACCTCAGCGGAATTTGAACTCAAAATGTAAAGACAGACAGAATACTGCTAAGCATTTTGCCCGGCATGCTAACGTTTCTTATTTCTTTATTACCCACAAAGGGTTACACACAGAGGGGACAAACAAGGACAGACAAAGGTATTAACTTTATTACATCGACCGCAGTGCGTAACTGGTACTTAATTTATCGACCCCGAAAGGATGAAAGGCAAAGTCGACCTCGGCGGAATTTGAACTCAGAACGTAACAGCAGAGGAAATACCGCTAAGCATTTCGCCCGGCGCGCTCACGATTCTGCCAGCTCACCGCTTTCAGATCCATATAATCAACCTCCAAATTTGTTGGTTCTGTACCAAAATTTGGAATCATTCTTTTGTTTGTGTACTCCTCTCAAACAATAGAAATGATTTGCAGTTTTGCGAAGACAGTTTACGTGTCTGTACAGTATATTCTGTTATTACAAACAACGTTGTCAGTTGTAGGTATGTTCAGTGTTAACTAATTTAGAAATACGCTATTAAAATGACATTTTGAATTAAAATTCCAAGACAAGCACTTTTCAACTTCCTACATTTAGTTAGTTATTCGGAAAATACGAAGAACAGATAAGAATAAGACTGAAAAATATCCAGCGCTTTCTCTCCCCCCCCTCTCTCTCTCTCTCACAAACACACACACACACACACACTGACGTGAGGTAAACACGCAAATTATTCTTTTCTGTTCTAGGCACAAGGCCCGAGGTTTTTGTGGAGGAGGCTAGTCGATTACATCGACGCAAGTACGCAACTGGTACTTAATTTGTTGACCCCGAAAGGATGAAAGGCAAAGTCGACCTCGGCGGAATTTGAACTCAGAACGTAAAGACAAACGAAATGTGCTAACGTTTCTGCCTGCTCGCCGTCTTAAACATGCGATTTATTCTAATAGCATTATGCAGGTGTGGTTATGTGCTAAGAAAGCTTGCTTCCGGTGAAACGACGTCGTTCGTGTTTTTTGTTTTTTTTTGTTCTGTGAGCTGTAAGCCATCATTTTCCCTGTTGAAATTGTGTTATTTGTTGTTGAATGTTATTGTTAAAGAACGTTATTGTTGGACTGCTGCCTGTTTGCAGGTTTTGTTGAACTGTATATTTCCCGGTATACCGGAAAATAGAAATTTTCTGTGGCCGTTTGGCATTTATTCAGTTGATTCATTGGATTTTTACGGAGAACATTATAATTATTTGGCCTTTGTAGGTATTTTCAAGCTGCACCCCGCCCCCAAACGGGGGTGGGATTTGAGCTGCTGTTCCTCTTGCGAGGTATTAATTTTTAAACTAAAAAAAAATCAAGTGGAAGGGTAAAAACCAAAGTATTTGAAATGTGGCCGAAGGGGCACATAAGGGTTGATTGTGAATTTGGAAAAAAGAGGAAGCAAATTCAAAGGCCCACACATCTGTGGACACACCTACTCCCGGCCCCTCACAAACCCGAAAATACTGACCCCAAACCCATACACACATCAGCCCCTACATTAGCAGACACTCACTCCCCCAACTGTGGTGCCCACACAAGTTCCAAACAAGTGTTCTAAAAGCTTCTACCCATGCATGCTCCAGGCCCGACAACAACAAAAATACCCACCCGCTCAACGGCCATGGCACCTGATGGCCAAAGTCCAACTCCCTCAGACGACACCATGCAGGTAGTCGAGAGGTGGTTCACTATTGTTCGAAACACGGCCAAAAAACTAATCACCTCCCAAAACATCTCAGGAAAGAGCAATAAAAGGATTCCTTACGA
>NC_142948.1:9165418-9187918 GCF_046866305.1 Octopus bimaculoides | reverse complement strand
CGATTGCTTTTATACACCTTTAGCTATAACTACATGAATACGTGTTTGTATATATATATGCACACACACACACACACACACATATATATATATATATATATATATATATATATATATATATATATATATATATATATGTGTGTGTGTGTGTGTGCATATGTGTGTATGTGTGTGTGTGTGTGTGAATATAATTATGCTGTACGACCAACTGTAAATTCAAAATCAAAAAACTTTTTATGATGTACTTGTCTTTGTATTTGTTTGATATATATATATATATATATATATATATATATATATATATATATATGTATATGTCTGTATTTACGCGTATGTATATACACGTGTGCTTGTGTAGCATATATGTGTTAGATTTATGTGTATATAATACTCAATTATAGCTACTTGTATATGTATGTATATATATATATATATATATATGTGTGTGTGTGTGTGTATACATATATTCATGCACACATACTCATACACCTATAGGCATACATGTACACACACATATTTATGTTTATATGCATGAGTTTGTGTGTTTGTGTCTATGTGTGTAGTAAAAAACTGTACCGGTTAGCAAAATTCACTAATTGAAAAACGGGCTGTTTGCTGAAATCAATTTACCAGTAAAGTACCCACATTATAAATTCTGGTCGATATTTTATTCGCTTATTAGAATCAATTATAATTTTTTTTATATATAATCAATAGCAGAATGCAAAAATCCTGTCAAATTTAGCAGTGTCTACTGAAGCGCATAGATTTGGATACAATAGGAATTCATTGTGGTGCATGGAAAATCCAGTGAGTGTATTCAATGCGAAACTGATGGTGCGGACCAAGAAAAATTTTCTACATGGATAAAAATATACAGTGGAGCTCTAAATTTGTTGTGCAATGACTGACATAGAATCCATTCAGACAGCAAAAATAATTATCATAAATCTTTCAGAAAGTACTATCTGTTATAATGAAGTTGATGAAATATAATGAATACCTGTTGCTAAATGCCAAAACCTATCAGATCTGACTATTTTATAACAGAGAAAGAGCACGAGAGAGACAAAAGGGACAGAGAAAAAGGGGGCGAGACAGAGAAAGACAGAGGGGAAAGAGAAACAAACAGATAACTATGGCCATTATTCAGTGTTATTCTTATCTCTTACATCTATCACCGTATTTGCCGTATAATAGTGAGACTATAACTAAACAAATGTAGACTACTGCAGGTGTGGCTGTGTGGTGAGAAGCTTGCTTACCAACCACATGGTTCCGGATTTAGTTCCACTGCGTTGTACCTTGCGCAAGTGTCTTCTACTATAACCGCGAGCCGACCAAAGCCTTGTGAGTGGATTTAGTAGACGGAAACTGAAAGAAACCCGTCGTATATATGTACATATATGTATGTATGTGTGTGTGTGTGTGTGTGTGTGTGTGTGTGTGTGTGTGTATATTTGTGTGTCTGTGTGTTTCCCCCAACATCGCTTGACAACTGTTGTGAGTGTGTTTATGCCCCCCGAAAATTAGCGGTTCGGTAAAAAGAGACCGATAGAATAAGTAGAAGGCTTACAAAGAATAAGTCCTGGGGTCGATCTGTTCGTCTAAAGGCGATGCTCCAGCATGGCCGCAGTTAAATAACTGAATCGTGTAAAAGAGTATTTGTTGGCGTAAAATAAATCAAAATTGTCGACATAGGAGAAGTAGAGAGAGAGAGGGGGAGTAAGAGAGACAGACAAACAGAAAGAGAAAATCAGAATGGAAAGAGAAACAAAGAGAGAACTATGGGCATTGTTCAGTCTTATATTTATTTATTTCTATAAGCATATCCTGATATTTATCATCGTTTCTGCTGTATAACGATGAGACAGACTATAACTAAACGAATGCAGAACATTGCATATTTCTTTGTGTAAAATAAATTAGATTCGTTGATATTGGAAAAATAGTATCACAGTTGCAATAGAATCATAATTCAAAGAGTCATTTTCTTAGAATATTCCTCTCAAACCAACATCCGATTTAAAAGGTTATTAGGGATAAAAGAATATACTATACAGATACATAGAATGTTTTAGCAAAATTAGAAACAGTTTAGAGTTCAGCAGTAGTTATGACATAGGTTATGGCTTTTAGAGTAGAAACAGCAGATAATTCATTGGGTATCGATACCAAAATTAATCAATAATGCATTCGATAAACAAAGGCAGTAATTCGTTTACTTTTAGAATAAAATGCTCCTCGATCGAATCCAGGCTTGATTAAGCCACATCATAACGATTGGACGCAAAACCGATCGCAGATGTTGATGGGGAACCCTATGTAGAAGTTATGTGTATAAGTGAATGTTCGACTGTTACTTTTATGTGTAGAGCTCAACGTTGATTTTCGTAATCCAGTCTGCTTTTTGTATAGTGGGTAGCGAACTATTATACTCAGACGTATTACCAGTTATAAGCTAGAGAGCAAATGCAGGGAAATTAAGGAAAAGACGAGTTTATATTAAAGCGGGGAGCAGTCGATTACATCGACCCCAGTGATTCACTGGTACTTAATTTATTAACCCCGATAGGATGGAGGCCAAGGTCGACCTCGGCAGAATTTGAACTCAGAAACGTAAAGACGAACGAAATGCCGCTAAGCATTTTGACCTGAGTGCTAACGATTCTGCCAGTTCGCCACCTTGCAGTAATTGGCCTGTTGCCAGTAAATCGAATAAATCGACAATAGTATTGAATTATCAATCAAGTTAATTACTTATTATACCGATATTGTTTGCTGCTCTGCTTTTGCAAATCTACGAGGATGAAAACAAAGCAACACTGGTCATCAAGCGCTGCGAATCAAAAGCACAAAGACACTCACAATCACAAAGACAGAAGCACATGTATGTATTTAAAATTACAAATGCTTCCACACAGTTTTCCCCTCTAAATTAACTCAAAAGGCATTGAATGGCCTGAGGACATAGCAGAAGACAGTTACTCGAGGTACCACGCTGTGGGATTGAACTTGAAAGCACATGGCTGCAATGCAAGCTGCTTTAGCCACAGAGCCATTAAAATTTTCTTTTAATCTTTTTTGAAAATACATGAGATTATTTCATATAATAATTGAACATCTTAAAAATTAATCATATTGTAATATAATAAGACTTTAGTTTAATAAATATTGACATTTGTTTAACGTTGGAATAACGATATCTGGCTCTTATTAGCGTCTCTCACACATTCAAGCGTATTCCTCAGTTTAATTAGCAATGATAACTCTATACAGGTATATGTGTATGTATGTATGTGTATGTGTGTCTGTGTGTATTTGCACATATACATATATTAAGTATATATATTGCACATATATACATATATGTATATATCCTTAAGTGTTTTATATATATATATATATATATATATATATATATATATATATATATATATATATATATATATACATACATACATTGATATGTATACGTATGTATATATTTATATGCAAATACACACATGCACACACATATATATATATATATATATATATATATATATATATATATATATATATATATACAGAGAGAGAGGAGGGAGAGAGAGACACGCTGATATATATAAACACACATATACATGTATTTATATATAGATATATATCCTGAAGTGTTACTTTCCTTGCGAGCGAGATGCTCCGAGATTGTCTGCCGAACCTAAAACATTTCCATTTCTGAAGTAGTAATTAACGCTAGCCATTTAAAACACTCATATAATATTACTTTCACTTTCCTATTATTACTTAATGGCATTGTATAATATAATTTGTCGAAAAGTTGCATCGCATATTTAGTCGCTGATCGCTGACGCTGTGAAGCGATAGAGGAGGAGGGGGTTATTGCAGCGGAACTGTGAAAATGATCAGAACGCAGATGGTATTGTAAAGGTTTTGACACTGTGCGCTGTACGCTGCTATTAATATATGAGATATGTGGTTATAAGATTTTATATGTGTATGTGTTGGACTCTGTGTGTGTGTGGTGCGTGCATGTGTGTGTGTGTGTGTGTGCTTGAATAGTTAATATATATATACGAGGATATATATATAAATATATATACACACACACATAAATAAATATATATATATATATATAATATATATATATATATATATATGAATATATATATACGTATGTATAGACATATATGTCTATATGCAGAAGTATATGAACATATCTATATCAATCTAGCTATTTGTGTGTGCATGTCTTTGCTTGTGTGAGTGTATGTTGCATCAATTTTAGAGTAGTTGCAACACGACTGCCATCTTTTTGTGCGTTTATAAAGTTCTATTTTCTCGTGACGTTTTTATTTGTTTTCTTTTTTTATATATATTTTGGCACCTATCATTTCAAAGCATATATATGAAATATATTCTTGTGCGACATAAAGTTATATTTCATTGACAATATAGTATTGCATAACATTACTCATCTCCTTTTGGCCCTTTGTCTATTGTTCTCCCATATCTATCTACAGTTGCGCTTTTAAAGTATAACATTGCAATATCTAACTTTTAGTCACAGAAACTTTTAGCACTCATGTATTCTTTCGACAGACAGGCTGGGTTCAGTTTCCATATATTATCTTGAATTTGAGTTTTCCTCCATTTGTTCCGAAGAAAGAAAAATATAAATAAATATAAAATATTTTTTGAAAATGGTCAGAATGTGAAGGCAAACCCATTTTTGCATTAAAGATTTGGCCAGCGAACCAAAATTAATTTTGACAGATTAATGTCCGATTTGTAATTTCATATTAATGAAAAAGGAATAAAAATGAGCCGTTGTTAGCAGAGATTGAGTCAAATAGTAAATCAATTATCATATCGTGAAATTCACTTAAAACACACAAAAAAACAAGATAAAGAATATTTTTTTAAAATAACAAGGAAAAGGAAGTTGGAATTGTATTCCTGCGAAATATTAGACTGATAAATTTAAAAGATATTCAACTTTAGAGAAACTCGAGTTGAATATTGATTTTAGAATTCTTCACAGAAAAGTTCGTTGGCTGGAAATAGCTTCATTTCGAAAATGGTATACTAAGCTAAAAAAAAAAGAAAGAAAGCAACTGAAGGGGAAATGTTATCTTCATGTTAAGTTTATGTTTAAGATAATCGCGTTGCAAATGCTTGCTGCTAATCCGGGTTCTATTCATATGACCGAAAGTTTGGGACAATTATTCTTGAGCCATGGTTTGAACGATTAGATTTGATAGATATTTAGTAGACGGAAAAGTACTACGTTGCAGATTGCATATACATGCAGATGTATTGTACACACACATTATATATATATATATATATAGGCGCAGGAGTGGCTCTGTGGAAAGTAGCTTGCTTACCAACCACATGGTTCTGGGTTTAGTCCTACTGCGTGGCACCTTGGGCAAGTGTCTTCTACTATAGCCTCGGCCGACCTTAGCCTTGTGAGTGGATTTGGTAGACGGAAACTGAAAGTCACCCGTCGTATATATATTTGCGTGTGCGTGTTTATGGGTGTGTACGTCCCCCAACAACGCTTGACAACCGATGCTGATGTGTTTACGTCCCTGTAACTGTAGCTATTTTGTAAAATTGTATGTACTAAGTGATACTTATCTCTCACTTCATGGAGTACATTTTTCTTGCTCCCACTTGTAACAAAATTGTAAACTATATGTATATATCAATATAAATAAGTAATATATATATTATTTATTTATATTACACAATGGGATGAGCTGAGAAGAGAAAACGAACTATTTAATTAAAGTTTTATATATTGAAGAACAAGTTGAATCAGCTCTTTATTGATTAAATTATGGTCATATGTTCACATTTTTGACGTTTGTGTGGAGTGAATTTAAAAGAAAACGTAAATACCTTCTGTTTGAGATTATTCGGGCCTCTACAGTTTGGCGCTTAAAATATCTAACAACATTAGTTCCTTCTGGCTCGCTCCCCATCATATAGTATACATTTGTTTACGTATGACTCTCCAGTAACAGCTTTGGTGCTATCAGGTCATGTCCCAGCATAGTGGCAGTTCTGTAACGAAAGTCAGATACAAGATGTAAAGAGTTATATACGCACACACAATGCTCAAACACACACATACACACACGAACACACACACGCACTCGTACACACGCACATAAGCGCGCGCACACACATACACACACACACACACACACACACACACACACACACATATATATATATATATACCGGGCGTGCTAACGACTCTGCCATCTCGACGCCTTGACACAGGCCTTTCGGCCGGCGCGTTAACCTTTCTGCCAGCCCGCCTATATGTATACACATACAGACATACATACATATGTCATACGTGTATATATATATATATATATATATATGCACAGTGAGTGAGTGAGAAATCCACATTAACATACAGCAGCTATCTTATATGGCTGTTGTGTGTTTATGCTTAATATTTCTACACACGTTTTGTTTTTCTTTCACCTTTTATGAGCGTTTTAATCATGTGTTAGTGTTAGACTTATATGAGTTTGTGTGCGTTTAGCGCTATCGCTTGCACTTCTCCCTCTCCTTACGAGTTGTCTGTGTATTTCTGTGTTCGACTGTGAACCGTGGCGTAGAAGACCATCTCATAATGCAATTTCCTATGTGTGCTAGACAGGCATTTTATTTTCTGCATTCCTCTATTATTATTATTATTATTATTATTATTATTATTATTATTATTGTTGTTGTTGTTGTTGTTATCATCATCATTAGCGTTGTTGTTAACATCGGTATTGTTGTTATTGTTATTAATATCCCCATTATTATGAATAGTAGTATTTTTTCATATCATTATTATTATAATTGTTATTGTTGTTATTATTAATAGTATCATCATGACTCGTATCATTATTATTATGTTACTATTTTTACTAGCATTAATCATAATTATTATTAATATTATCATTATTATTATCATCATCATTATTATTATTACTATTATCATTATTATTTTATTTAAACGAACTTCGTTGATGGCACTCGGGAATTTATATTTTGTATCCTTTGTTTGTTCGAACAAGTCTTCGCAATTAAAATTTAATTAAAGAAACCTAAAACGAGGAAAAAGCGATATTTTACGTTAGTTTTTATTTGCGGCTGAAAAGAAAAATTAGCCAAAAAGAAAAGCAACTTGTTATGATGCGATTCCAATCACTGGGATGATATTCAATAAAAATACAAGACTAATTTCTGTTGCCGAAGAGTTAAAGGAAAGAGAAATGGATCTCTGTAGCATACACAACCATACAGATATAATCGGAAAATAAATGCATAATTATATATATATGTGCACATTTTCTCATTCTTCCTAGGATTAGGATACGTAGACACTGAGAAAACAGAAAAATTATCCATAGGCGCAGGAGTAGCTGTGTGGTAAATAGCTTGTTTATCAACCACATGGTTCCGAGTTCATTTCTTCTGCTACAGCCTCGGGCCGATCAAAACCTTATGAGTGGATCTCGTAGACAGAAACGGAAAGAAGCCCGTCGTATATATATATATATATATATATATATGTGTGTGTGTGTGTGTGTGTGTGTGTGTGTGTGTGTGTGTGTGTGTGTGTGTGTGTGTACCCCCACCATCAATTGACAACCGATTTTGGTGTGTTTACGTGCCCGTAACTCAGCAGTTCGGCTAAATAAACCGATAGAATAAGCACTATGCTTACAGAGAATAAGTTCTGGGGTTCCATTTGTTCGACTAAAAGCGGTGCTTCAGCATGGCCGCAGTCAATTGACTGAAACAAATAAAAGAGAAAAAAAGAATATATATATATTTATAGATAGATAGCCAGACAAACAGATAGATCGATATACAGATACATGTATACATACACTGTATGTTTGTGTATATGTATAAAATTTTTCCCGTGCATAAGACTACGATGTGCGCAGGTAAAATAGAAAATATGTATATATACAATTGCACGCATTTAGTCGCGTAGCTTTCTCATGATCAACAATAAAAGCATCAGAAAGAAAAGTAAATGAATAGTTTAGCAGGAGAAAGTGGGGAGCAAAGGGGCCTGATCATCATTGAATTCACGAAAACACAAACTACTTTCCTTTTCTTAACGATATGTGAAGAAAACAAGCCCGAATCTCTATAACACCGTCATGAAATCATATAATATAAATAAACACACACACATATAAATATACTAAATATCGAACAATGTATCCACACAGTAATAATAGAATAACAACAAACGCAAGAACAGTAATAAACAAAAGCAATAATAATAATAATAATAATAATAATAATAATAATAATAATAAACCTCTAAAAATAACCACACTAAGAAATTGCATCCGAAAACGAAATGTCAATGATTATAGCTAGGTCAACTAATTCTGCTAATTCCGAAAGGCAAATGATCGAAAAACAAAATAATAAATATAATAATAATAATAATAATAATAACACCGAAGAATTTTAATGAATAAACTCTAATAAAATTGAACGTAGAAAAAATACAACGGAAAAGGAAAAAGAATCATAGAGTTTTTATGTTATTTTTTTTATAAATATAGAAAATGAAATACAAGCGATAACTTTTTTGGAAGAAAGATGTAAAGTATGAAATTATCAGTGAAATAAAATTTAAATTATCAGAGAGGGAACTTGGTTTAACCAACCCTTTACCAGAACTACTACCACCACCAACATCTTGCAATTCTGTTTTTCTTTTCTTTTATATCTTAGTTGTTTTTTTTTTTATTGTTGTTATTTTATAATTGGCATTAATTTGATTGATACACTGTTGGAGATATTTAAACAAAAGTCATTACAAAGTTGGTAGTCATCCATCATTTAAGCAATCGAACGTTTGTATCGAGCATCCTTTCCTATGCGATATAATTTTCCTCGATCAGTGGGAAAAAAAAAGTAAAGATACTGTCGGTGATGGGGAAGGAAAGGGTGTAAAACATAAAGATTGCTAAGATTTCTTCCTTCTAGTCTTTTATTTTATAATTCTATTAATAATTTGCTTGTTTCAAAGGCAGCAAGCAGGCAGACATCTGCGTCGGCCGTTGGGCAAAATGCTTTGCGGCATTTTACATTTGTACGTTCTGAGTTCAAATTCTACAGTCATCGACTTTTTTCAGTATTGTACTCTGCCTCTGGTATTCGAGTACTATTTTTCCACCTTGTTTTTCACCTATGTGCTTATCTGTGTATGTATATATGTATTGAGAGAATGCAGAGTTATTTACTATATAGTCTGTTCTGTTACGTTACTCTTATGGATGTGAACACCATTGACAGCAATGATGACGATGACGAAGATTATAATGATGACGACGACTATGAGAATGATGACGACCCCGACAGCGAAATAGGTGATTCCATTATAAACTTAGTAATAAGTGTTTGTCTAGAGGGTACCAAAGAAAGTCAGTATTAGAGACAAAGAAGCAAAATCTGAAGGAATTCGAAGATAACGTCTATTTTATTCACCTCGAAAGTTAACTTAAATGGTTTTAGCTTAATAAGAATGCTACCACATACAGAGTTAAGTGGTTTATGTCCAGATATGTACATAAAATTTGTGAAATAATTCTAGTCTGGCATATAAGTAGAGAAAGAGAGAAGAGGAAGAGGGAAGAAAGGAAAAAAGAGAGAAAGAGACTTTCCAAACATTGACATGGAGCGTTTAAAATGTACAAGACATTACGATTATTGTATAAGACGTTCCAAAAGTCTGTGTGACAAATGATAAAAATAGTCTGCAAGAGGTCTGGTCTTCGTAATAATAATAATAATAATGATAATAATAATAATAATAATAACAATAATGATGATAATAATCATAATGATGTTTTAAAATTTTGGCACACAAACCCAGCAGTTTCGTAGTAGTTTGAACTCAGAGCGTAATGTCAGTTCTACTAAGCATTTTTTTCCCTGACGCCTCAGAATCTGGTCTCCTTTCCTTAGAATATATCATTGATAATCCTAAGTGAGACTTAGAGACCCAAGTATAAAACAAAGCAAGAAGAAAAACGAAAATAACAATAAGATTTATTATTACTACCGTTAATATTGTTATTGTCCAGGTGGCGTGATGGCAGAATCGTTAGCACGCCGGGCGAGATGCTTAGCAGTCACACATACACACAGTCACACACACTCACACATATGCACTCACACTTAGACATACACACACAGGCACATACACATACATACACACTCATACACACATGCATACACACACACTCATGCACACACACGCTCATAGACACACATGCATACACACACACTCAGAAACACACATATATACTACGGTCTTCTTTGAATTTCCATCAACGAAAACTATTCACAATACTTTATTCGGTCCGAAGCTTTAATAGGAAATACATGCCCGAAGTTGTCACGCGGTGGGGGTTGAACCTGATGAACCTGAAACCACGTGATACGTGCTGTTTTTCATTTTGATTCTCTGATTAATACTAAAAAGAATGCTCTGCTCATAATCATTCGAATCCTTTCTAAGCTAAAGAGATACATGCGGCTTATTCTCGGCTTCTTGATGCTTAACGCATAGAATTACAAATTATGCATCTTTTTGACGCTTGTCACTGGACACCTCGACTTACATGAGGTACCCTACGACGGGTACCTCACACAAGCACCTTAATAAACGTTTACGTATCACTGTTCTACCTCACCATCTCCAGACCAATATATCAAGCAGTAAATCGGATATGAAGGGATTAATCTCGTTGATGCCAAAGCTTTAATCTGTATGTAATCTACTAAGAGCAGCCAAAAAGTTTCCAGGATGCTCTTAGGATTAATTTCTAATGGTAGATATAACACGTTCCCATCCATCCAATATCTACGCCCGTTATTCCTGTAACAGTGATGGGCATAGAAATGTCAGACGCCTCTTCCTTAGGGCCCTCTCAGAAGCCACCGTCATTATATTTATGACTGGATTCCCATGCCTGACCAATGGAGACTAGAAGCTTTATCCAACCATCTCGTTCTTGGTCTGCCCGTAGGTCTTTTACCGGTAGGAGAAATAAGGCCTCTACCACACGAACGTATGCCCTAAAAACATTACGATGAGTCTATAATTATTGAAGTTAAGAGTGTGAAAACTGTGAAGAAAAACTTTGCCGTAGTTTCCTATAATTAATAACAGTTCAGTGATTTCGTTGCCGGATCCTTCGTTTAAATAATTGGATGCGTTGTCTAATTAGAAACGCGAAGAGTGAATTTGGGATGAAATTAGAAGTGTGTTTTGACAGGAAGAATCAAATATTAGTCGAGCCTTAATTAGATAAAGACAGAGTTTGGTCACTAATTATCGTTGCTTGTGTGTGATACTGGTTGAAGTATTATGTAAATGAAATATCCAGTGAGAAAAGTG
The DNA here is from genome assembly GCF_046866305.1 of Octopus bimaculoides. Lineage (NCBI taxonomy): Eukaryota > Metazoa > Mollusca > Cephalopoda > Octopoda > Octopodidae > Octopus > Octopus bimaculoides. Next base: position 9,176,460 of record NC_142948.1, on the reverse strand, counting down.
TCAAAAAGACACGTAATGTTTTCGTGGATAATTTGAAAATGTAATAGAAAGCCTCTACTTTATTAGTAGTTGTTAGGGAGGCTCCAGGTAGTGGTATAAGTTGAGAGAAATAGCAACAAATCTTTATTAAATTACTACTTTCGTTTGGAGTATTATAAATGAGAACGGTGTATGTCTTGATACCATAGAAAAAATACGGACGTTTCACTGGATAATTTTGAGATGATCAGGAGGGAAATGACTTCTTTTATTTGATCTGATGGACTAGAAGCAACCTAGGGCTAAGCGGTAACAGCAGTAGTTAATGATATTCTAATGCAAGATAGAGTTTCAATGATTTCGCGAAGAAATCGTCTTCTCTGTATTAGGAGAAAAACAGAAAGAGAGAGAGAGAGAGAGGGATAGAGAATGGTGAATGCAGAAGTAGCAATGCTGGAGGCACTGTAAGAAACAATAAAATCAAATTATACGGAAAATAATGGCGCTTTTAAATGTCTTGATTGTAATTGAGAGAAATTAAAACTGAAGGGAAGAATATTGGGTTGAGGGAAATGGGGAGTTTGAAAGTCGAAGGAAACATTGAGGGAGACTGATTGACGATAATCTACGCAAAGATGTTGTTGTTGCTGGTGGTGGTGGCGGTGGGGGATTGTCGTCATGGTGGTGGTGGTCGTCGTCGTCATCGTCATCGTTGTCGTGATGTTGGTGGTGGTGGTGGTGGTGGTGGTGGTCGTGGTGTTTTTGTTGACAATGATGATGATGGTGACGAAGGGGGATGACGACGATGGTCATGACACCTAGGATGATAACAACACCGACGATTGTTATAAGAATGATGATGATGATGATGACGATGACACAGAAGACAACGACGTCGATGCTGTTGATTATGATGAGGAGGCGGACGCAGAAAACAAGGACGAAAATGAGGATAACTTTAATGACGACGACGATGATGATGATGATGACGATGATAGTAAGGAGGAGGACGACGACGAAATGATTTTGCCCAAATTTGCCCTGACCGAGCAGACCCATGCTGAAAATATTCAGTCTTCCCGACCATCCTCAAAGTCTGGGATTTGTCCCTGAGGTACCCGAATCAGGCTGAAACTGCTTGCCTAGTTTACTACTGGTATTTCAAGTGAAGCCCCATGTTTTTTAACAGTTTTGTATACAATGATGTATAGAAAGTGTGAGTTTCTATTAAAATGCCATAAGAATATTTAATATTGGTGAATCTATAGAATTTGCTAAAATTTGCCAAAAGCAATAAAAAATATTTAGAAGAGCAGACGGGAATTGAAAATGAACAACTAAATGGCTGAGAATTTCTAAAGCTTAATTAGCATAACTATTATATGGTAAATAAATGTGTATTAGCAGCTTAGCTTTAAAGTAAGCTATATTTATCAATCTATATATTTATCTGTGTGTGTGTGTGTGTGTGTGTGTGTGTGTGTGTGTGTGTGTGCATATATACATGTATTAAAAGAATACATTACATATGTTTCCTTTATTTGAGTAAATTTGGCTTGCAGCTGATTCCAGTAGTCATTATAGGTACATAACTGATAAGTTTACTCAGTTGGTCTATTGATCAATTAAGGAAAATTGAGCGCCTTAAGAAAATTAATGCTATTTTCATCAGAACCATTTCTGATGAAGTTAGCATTAATTTTCGTAACCGTCCCACAGGAAAAGAATTAATGTTGGTTTCTAATACAGTAAACAAACGTGTCAGCCTTAGTATTTCTCTATGACATTATTTTATCGACACGGAAGGCTGGAATGCATCGTAAGGCTTGGATGGTTTCGAACTCAAAATCTTAAGATTTGCTTCTGAATAGCGCTAGATATTTTGTCCAAAGCCATCCCATTTAAATCAATCTGCCGCTGTTGGATTAGAATAATATTTAAAGAAATTCTGTGATTTTTATAATGCTAAGAATATCAGACAAAGACTTACTCTCGAGGTTCACTCTTATTTAACAGCAACAATAAATAATGAGTCACAGGTTCATGGACAAAAAAGATGGCACAGAAGTGTGTGAACTCGTAAATCGTATTCTGGGCTTATATATTGAACAGCTATGTGCGACTCTGTATTAATGTATAGAAGTGAGGTTTGACCTGCAACATCAGAAATGAGAAGATGGTTGGCGAATTGTAAAATGTGATTGTTAAGGAGTAGCTGAAATTTCTTGACCATGTTATGAGGAAAGAGGGCCAGAAAAATTAAGCGATAATCGAAAAGATTGGAGGGATAAGAAGCAGAGGAAAGAGAAGGATGATATGGACGTCAATCTTGGTGAACTGAAGCATTAAACAGCAGGAAGATAACAATAGAGATCAACCTGGTAATCAACAACTTCCTGGATACAATTATAAATAAATATTATTATTATCAAAGGCAGTGAGCTGGCAGAATCGTTAGCACGCCAGGCAAAGTGCTTAGCTGTATTTCGTCTGCCGCTACGGTCTCAGTTGAAATTCCGCCGAGGTCGACTTTGCCTTTTATACTTTCGAGATCAATAAATTGAGTACCAGTTGCGTACTGGGGTCTATCTAATCGACTGGCCCCCTTCCCCAAAATGTCGGGCCTTGTGCCTAGATAGAAAAAATATCATTATTATGAAAGGCGGCGAGCTGGCAGAATCGTTACTGCGACGGGAAAAAATGCTTAGCGACATTTCTTACAACTTTACGTTCTGAGTTCAAAAGCCACCAGAGTCGACTTTGCTTAACGACCTCTCGAGAGTCAATAAAACAAGCACCTATTGAGCACTGGGATCGATGTAACAGACTTACTCGTCTCCCGAACTTGCTGGTTTTGTGCCAAACTTTCAAAGCCGTATTATGAATGTTACATAAAACTTAACTGATTCATGTTTATCAACTCAAACTCCTAACGTACACCAAATGTCATTAAGCAAATGCCCAAAAGCCGAAGCAGTTCCTGATTCGCAGAAGCAGCTTTTCACAGAGCAAAATGTTTGCACAATAAGATACTTGCTCGAAGCCATTAGTAAAATTTAATACCGTATAATTTATCTGCCACAAAAACGATAGCAGCAAATCCCACGCCAGGGAAACTACTAACATTTGGTCCAACATGGCCCATAGCAAAACTGTCATAAACTGCACGAGGAAATAATTCTTGTGATTAATCAAAAGTATTTCCACAGAGGCAACAAAATTTATAAATTATTCAATGGCAATAGTTAACTTTATGTATAGAAAAAAACAATTTCGCTGGGTAACTATAGAAACCATCGAAATAATACGAATGTATAAAGACTAAGTGAAAGTCATTGTGATTGCGAAAATACCGAGTTTTATTTCCTGCATTAAAAATGAATGATCGATCTTGTTGCATATTGAACGACTACAAGAGAGAACTACTCAGAGGGTTAAAGAAAGTATTCTTATCGCGGAAGCACAGTATGAAATGCAGAGGCCTCAAGTTCAGTGTAGATCAAAGACGAAAGCTTCATTTGATCCTAGAGAAAACCGAACAAGAAAATCAGATTCATACAGCCCTATGCATTCTCCGGTGGATATATGCACAATATCTACCTGATGCAATACAACGTAGACTTGATCGGAACTATATATACTTAGGTGGGTTTCTAAATAATTCAGATTGAAGCAAATTTAATCATAAGGCTAGGTCGAGGATTCCTGCTTGGTGGTTGCTCTCAGCTCACCTGGTTTCCAAACACAAACACACAAACAAATACACACACACGCACACATACATACATATATATATATATATATATATATATATATATATATATATATATATATACATATATACGACGGGCTTCTTTCAGTTTGCGTCTACCAAATCCACTGAAAATGCTTTGGTCGGCCCGAGGCTACAGTAGAAGACACTCGCCCAATGTGCCACACAGTGGGACTGAACCCGGGACCAAGTGGTTGGTAGGCAAGCTACTTACCACACAGCCGCTCCTGCGCTTATATTTCTATATTTCGTCTCTTTGACTGAGCTACGCTTCTGAGTCAAATACAGACCGTTTTTGTGTTGTTTGGTATCTGACTCACACTACGTTCTACTGGGAGGACATATAAGAACACGGTGTTCTTCGTTTTATTCTAACCATTATCTACACAACGAAAGACAAAACCTCCTCCAACTGACGCCGATTAGTCTTGCCTGATGCCAATCAAATTTATGTAGTGCAATGTCTGCTAATTTATTGCACTCATCTCTTCAACTGCACATCTGTCTGTTGCGATTGCGTGAAGCTGTCCCCCATCGAGACGCTATTTTAACCAGTTTCTACATTTCGTGTGAAAATACATTACATATTATACTGTAAATACTATTGGGAGAAAAATAGGAATTATATGTTCAAAAAATATTAATAATTTGTATTTCGATGAATAGAATTTATTAAAATCTATAAAATAGAAATATAAGTTTCAATTGTATTACATGTCCCCTTATGTTTCACAATAGTTTCACGAAGCGGATTTTCATTATTTCTCGTGTATTTCAATTATCATACGTCTTTCGCATTCACTAGAAAATTGTTAAATACATTGCATTCTATGATCTATTATATTTAAATTGAATTATTTAAAACCTCATGATTTACATTTTCCAGAATATAATAACTGAAAAGAAACTGTTACATAATTCATTTCCTACACAATGCATCAAAATGTTCTTTTGGTGAAGTTTGTGAAAAATAAACTTCTGTCTGTCGGTTTGTGTACTGTGTGTTGTTTTATTCAACTTAGTTTTAAACTGTTTTCAGAATGATGTATATCGATCTGATGATACAGTTTTTACTAACTCATGCTGTGTGAAAGGCATTCATCACTCAGCCATGAAGTCACAAAGTTGGTTATAAATTGATTAATGTTGCCGCTTGGTAAAGAACATCGTTTCCTAAACACGTGTTTCTCAGTTCAATTTGCAATACATGTGGTATACATGTGGACTTAGTCTATCAGCACACATTATACATACACACACACACACACACACACACACACACACACACACACACACACACACACACACACACACACACACAGAGAATATTAATGCCTGCTCAAGTTCAAATCTCTTTAGCACTACGAAGTCTATCTCTATAGAGAATATCTCTCTTTAACCTATAGAGTATATATGTATGTATGTATCTATGTACGTATGTATGTATGGATCGATGGATAGATAGATATGTATATATATATATATATATATATATATATATATATATACATATTTATATGTGTGTGGGTGGGTGTATCTGCACGTATATATAAATACATGTGTGTGTGTGTGTGTGTGTGTGTACGTATATGTATGTATTTCTATATGATGGGCTTCCGGACAAAATCACTGCCTGTATATATGTTTACACCAAAGAAATATATGAATGATACAGCGAATCGCTAATGTGTATACAAATAATTAATCCATTCTAATGAAGATGGGGATATCACGACCGCTGTTCTCTACCATCCTTGTTAGTATGTATACAATTATGTACTTTGACTGCTGCTTAGAGCGTCTTAACTCTTATTTCTAGTAATCTAGGTGTTTCTAACACCCTTATTATATATATATATATATATATATATATATATTCGCTGGAAAATCTATGGCTTCTGAACAAGTATATACGGTATTTCAGTAACATGCGTGAAGGTCGTGTCCTTGTAGGCTCAAGTCAACTGACTGTAAGTAATGAAAGAATAAAGTGAAATAATGTTATTTCAGAGAAAAACAAAACCTACAACTCAACGAGATGACTGAGGACGAATTATGCATTTTCATAGAGTTTTTAAATTCATTAAAATCACCATAAATCCTAATTACTCTTGAACAGCTTACCAATTGAGACTTGAAGGCGTCTGGAAATTACTGTAGAATATTTACGATAATTGATGAGTTTTAGTGACGTCCTTACAAAATGTCACAGTTGTTGCTTTATCACAAGAGATTATCCGGCTTTGTAGTGCACATAAATAAATTAAATTATTGTTAAAACTAGAAGAGTTACAAGCCATGGACTAATTCACCGCATCATTACCGAATTTTTACTGAATTTGTTCCGAATTTTTAGCGAATGCGTACCGAATTTTCACCAGTAAATACACCTCATATTAACTCTATTGTGTAAGGCGGCGACCTGGCAGAACTAATTGCGCCCTGGGCAAAATTCTTAACGACATTTCGTCTGTCTTTACGGTTTGAGTTCAAATTCTGTCCAGATCGACAGTAACTTCATCCTTTTTGGGATCGATAAAATAAGAATCAGTTAAACACTGGGGTCGATATGATCGACTTCTCACCCTCTACCTCACGGAATTGCTGGCCTTGTGCCAAAAAGCTGAAACCAGCATTCTATTGTTTCTACTAATCTTCCGCAATTTCTGAATCTCGACCCATTACCTAAACATATCACTGAAACTCTATGCAGATATATACTTTGTATTTAGCCTAATTTTCGTGGAGGCGTAATGTCCCGGTGGTTAGGGCAGCGGACTCGCGGTCATTGAGACGCTGTTTCGATTCCCAGACCGGGCGTTGGGAGTGTTTATTGAGCGAAAACACCTAAAACTCCACGAGGCTCCGACAGGGGGCGGTGGTGAACTCTGCTGTATTCTTTCACCACAACTTTTTCTCACTCTTTCTTCCTGTTTCTGTTGTACCTGTATTTCATAGGGCCAGCCTTGTCACGTTGAGTCTCCCTGATAACTACGTTAAGGGTGCACGTGTCTGTGGAGTGCTCAGCCACTTATACGTTAATTTCACAAGCAGACTGTTCTGTTGATCTGCTCAACTGGGACCCTCGTCGTCGTAACCGACGGAATGCCACGGATCTAATTAGCTCTAATTAATGCCACAGAACACCTTCCTAAAGCTAAGAGAATTTTGTTTTTGTAATCTTTTCAATTAGTTATGAATAAACTAATTTTCAATTTTTTCATTTTAAATATTTTTACTGTACTTCAAAATCAAACACTGCAGTAATTAGATCTGAATATAAATTTATGGCCCTTCCAAACTTTTGTTTTTCTAAAGTCTAGAATATTCTGAGATCAATATATAGAGTACACCTTTCTTCCTCATTCTCTCTCTCTCTCCATCCATCTATATCTATGTATCTATCTATGCATCTATCTATCTAACCCCATCTTGCAATTTTGGATAAATGAATAAACGGTTGAGTATATGAATGATCATCAAATATATAAACGTTGAGTGTCATTGGTCCTGTGGCTAAAGACATAACTAGTCGAACAGCACCGAATACCGCGTTCAGAGTTCAATTCTGCTCTGGGCCGGCATTAGACGAGTGAAATCATACGGAATTTTTTATAGGCGTAGACATGGCGAATGGTTATACACAGTTAAATATAGTTAGGTAGATAGATAACTGTGCTAATCTGAAATTTCTTAATACTCAGTCATAACACAATTCAGAGATAATTTGGGAAAAATAGTTTTATTTTTTTTCTCCTATTGAAAACTATACCATAATTGACAATTGGTTTCTGAAAAAGCGTTGCAGAAATACATAAAAACACAATATATGTACAAATATATGATAACATTTTTAATGTTGTATACTGCATAATAATCAAAAATCGATTTACTAAAACACATTTAATGCGGCTGTAAATGAAATTTCAATTTAGAACTGTAAGTAGAAGGAAGAAAAAAGATGAAGAGAGACGTAGAGAGAGAGAGACAGCGAGAAATGACAGCCAAATACATAAAACTCGTGCTTGATTTGGTAAACAAAACGAGAAGAGGTGTTTCGGCCATATTGGATTCTCTTTAGTTCCAACATAGGCTATAGATACGCAGGCGATTGTTATATTTTAATATTATATTATTATATTCTAATCAATCTCTGGAGAGCTGAGTGTTTGGTCGTGAGAAAAATAAGCATTGTTCGATACTTTCGTGTGTGGTTGTGTTTGCATAGATAGAGAGAGAGAGAGAGAGATTAATACGTGTACACACACCCACACTGACACACACTCGCACGCACTCCCTCACACACTAATATAGATAGATAGATAGATAAATAGGTAGGTAGATAGATAGATAGATTGATAGATAGATAGATGCATACGTGCATATATATGTACATATAAGTACATGTATATATACACACGTACATATATGTATATTTATATGTTCGCATGTATATATATATGCATGTATATATGTGTAAAAAAATATATATATATCCATATCTACGCATGTGGATAAAATACAATAAGGCGCAAGCGTGGCTGTGTAGTATGAAGCCTGCTTCCCAACCACATGGTTTCATGTTCAGCCCCACTGCGTGGCGCTTTTACAATGGCCTCGAGCCGGCCAAAGCCTTGCGAACTGATCCGAGAGACGGAAACGAAAAGAAGCCCGTCGTGTACATATATACGCAATTGTGTGTGTCTTTGTGTGTGTGTCTTTCTGCGTGTTTCTTTGTGTGTGTGTGTGTGTGTGTGTGTGTGTGTGTGTGTGTGTAACAGACGTAGATTAGCGGCATCACCCTACAAGTCACAGAATCCAAAGAAATCGTGCAGTTGTGAACAATACCTGATCTGCTCAATAATTTGGAAAATTTACTGACAGCTCCACTAAAATGACCTTAATATCAGGTTGAAAAATAATCAACAGGCTATTGATGCGATTCCTTATCATATACTCCGTACAGGCAGCCGGTTTTTTAAACACATAGGAACACAGATAGTTTATCACTACAGGCCAGGTTAACAGCAGAACCGAATACAATTGGATAGTATCAAAGATCTCACACTTGACATCAAAACAAAGGATCAGATAATGAAATAACTTTGGTTTGAAGGGACCACGGCACTTCGATATTCCTCGGAAGTGCCTAAAAGTGCGATATGCGTGGGGGTAAATGTGGTCAAAATAGAACTGTGCCTCCCCCTGTCAAGAAAACGCAATTCAAGAGAGGTAAACAGGACTGCAACGTTAATGAAGATACAGCAACAAAAATATGAGGTGCTCCATTATGGCCGCAGCTCTCCAGCTGAAACAGGTGAACGAGTTACAAAGTAATATTTAAATGATATACAGTGATATAGGTTATATCATAAGTGTGTCTTTTAAGCAAAAGCCAAATATACATTGAAATATTAGACACGTCCACAGTTTCGGGGCAAGTTCATATGTTCTCATTGTAACGGTGCAAACTTTTCAACTGATGCGAATAATGCGGCATTGATATTGTATTTATTTGTGTTTATATACGTATGTGTATATATATATATATATATATATATATATATATATATATATATATATATATATAATGCATATATATATATATATATATATATATATATATAATGCATATATATATATATATATATATATATATATATATATAATGCATATATATATATATATATATATATATATATATAGATAATGCATATATATATATATATATATAGATAATGCATATATATATATATATATATATATAGATTATGCATATATATATATATATATATATATATAGATTATGCATATATATATATATATATATATAGATTATGCATATATATATATATATATAGATTATGCATATATATATATATATATATATATATATATATAGATTATGCATATATATATATATATATATATAGATTATGCATATATATATATATATATATATATATAGATTATGCATATATATATATATATATATATAGATTATGCATATATATATATATATATATATATATAGATTATGCATATATATATATATATATATATATAGATTATGCATATATATATATATATATATATATATAGATTATGCATATATATATATATAGAGAGAGAGATTATGCATATACATATATATATATATATATATATATATATATATATATATAGATTATGCATATACATATATATATATATATATATATAGATTATGCATATACATATATATATATATATATATAGATTATGCATATACATATATATATATATATATAGATTATGCATATACATATATATATATATAGAGAGAGATTATGCATATATATATATATATATATATATAGATTATGCATATATATATATATATATATATAGATTATGCATATATATATATATATATATATATATATAGATTATGCATATATATATATATATATATATAGATTATGCATATATATATATATATATATAGATTATGCATATACATATATATATATATATATATATAGATTATGCATATACATATATATATATATATATATAGATTATGCATATACATATATATATATATATATATAGATTATGCATATACATATATATATATATATATATAGATTATGCATATACATATATATATATATATATATAGATTATGCATATACATATATATATATATATATATAGATTATGCATATACATATATATATATATATATATAGATTATGCATATACATATATATATATATATATATAGATTATGCATATACATATATATATATATATATAGATTATGCATATACATATATATATATATATATATAGATTATGCATATATATATATATATATATATATATATAGATTATGCATATATATATATATATATATATATAGATTATGCATATATATATATATATATAGATTATGCATATATATATATATATAGATTATGCATATATATATATATATAGATTATGCATATATATATATTTATATATATATATATATATATATATATATACACGTATATATATACATAAAATATATTATGTATATATATACACACACACACACACACACACACACACACACACATATGTATATGGAGAGAGAGAGATAGTTTTACAGATATACGTTCATACATACATATATGTATATATAAAGAGAGTGAGAAATGACTATCCAAACGTAGATACACACACACACACACACACACACACACACACACACACACACACACACACACACATACATATATAGACATACATACAATCATAC